>NC_050573.1:566782195-567086362 GCF_011100635.1 Trichosurus vulpecula
CAACTTAATTCTGAAAAGTTTTGATCTCTTTCATTACAGCTGCTTATATTTCCTGCCCCCAACCAGCACTGGTCATGGTGGAATCCACCAAGCTTCTGATTTAGTAGGCTTTCCTGGACATGAGTACATACATTCAAACAACAAACATATAGTAAGCCTATATTTGACATCTTTGCAATTTGGAAGGACCCAGAAGAACCAATATTCCTGGAACAACCTTCAAGAGCCCAAGGTTCCCTCCATTTCATGGTGAGGTATCAAAGTAGGATATTAATAGAGGAGCTAAATAGGTTAATTAAGGTAAATCTCAAATGAAATAAGTGTACAAAGCAACACTTTGTAAAGTAGATATATTCTAGCACGATTTATTTTTTATAGAATCAATTGATAAGCATTTATTAAATGTCTACTATATGCCAGGCACTGAGGGACAAAAAGAGGCAAAAGACAGTTCCTACCTTCAAGGATTTTATAATCTAATGGGGGAGACAACATGAAAACAGATATATGCAAGACAAGTTATATGTACGATAAATAGGAAACAATTAACAGAGGGAAGGCACAAGAATCGAGAGGGGTTGGGAAAACCTTCCTGTAGAGGATGGGATTTTACTTGGGACTTAAAGAAAGCCGGCTGGAGTGGACGAGGGAGAAAACTCCAGGCATGGGGGACAGTCAGAGAAAATGCCTGGAGCCAAGAGATGGAACGTCTTGTTCATGGGACAGCCAGGAGTCCAGTGTCACGAATTGAAGAGTAAGGGAAGGAAGGTGTAAGAAGACTGGAAAGGTAGGAGGGGGCTAAGTTAGGAAGGGTTTTAAATGCCAAATAGAGCATTTTGCATTTGCTCCAAGAAGAAATAGGAAGCTACTGGCGTTTACCGCGTAGGGGAGTGACATAATTGGACCCGTCTTTTAGGAAAATCAATTTAGAGGCTGGATGGAGGATGAATTAGAATGAGGGGAGACTTTAGGTGAGCAGACTCACCAGCAGGATATTACAATAATACAGGTGTGAGGTGATGAAGGCTTGTACTAGAGTGGTGGCAATGAGGAGTCCAAGATGACTTCTAGGTTGTAAGCCTGAGGGGCTGGGAGGATGATATTGCCCTCTTTGGTAAGAGGGAAGGTAGAGTAAATGGGAGAGGTGAGGGGGGAAATCAACAGACTAAACAAAGTAGCATTTACTCAACTCTTCTTCCAGGGACAAGCCAAGACAGTAGCCTTCAAAAAGACTTTGCTGATCATGAATATTATGTGTTGGGTTAATGAGTGGTGGAGATGGTAATAATCAGGGAAGTATCTATAAATGTTTAACAACCAGCTTACCAGGGGAGGGGGAAAGGAAGCATACACATGACATAATTTAAAATTTAATTTACATTATTAGCATAACTTTCTTAAGTCTAGACAATCAACAAAACAATAAATCAAACCTTGCTTATTTCTGACATATACTCACACTGAAACTTTAACTATCACCTCTTTCAAGCTAGCACAAGCTGACCCCAACATACTCCTAATTATAATGAGAAGCTATTGGGAAAATAAGTCTGAGATGAGTCAAATTAGGGCAGTGAAAGGGCAGTGGATCACGGAACACAGGCATGGCTTCCACAGACAAACGCTCTAAAGAATCATGGAGTCATGATGTTATCATGCATGTAAAATCAGTACTTTATGATCCTTAGAACTTTTCCTCTAAGAAAATCTGCATGCCAACCTCAGTGGTAGAAAGCCTCTTTTCCTCCTAAACTCCTTTATCATTTCATTTCTGCCATTCTTTTGCCATTTATCACATTGATTTGGACTATGCTCTTTGAGTAGGTGTCTTACTGCTCTAGTGGATTCTCAATTGCTTTAGGTCAGAGACTTGTACCAAGTAGGCATTCCAAAAGAGTTGCTTCATTCCTGACTGGAAGAACAAATGAATTCACTCCATTTCATTTGCTTATGTTTTGACACTTCTGGCCAAAGAAAAGTAGCATTTGTAATGTCATAAATAATGAAATAGAAAAGTTATATTGAATATTACTATCTCCTAATCTAATGCATACTTGGACACATTCTTACTCATTGAATTTTCATGAGAAAATTTTGAGTTCTATCACATGGGATTCAGTAGTTTTTAATAAGTGAAGCTTAACTAGAAAGGAAAGGTTCGTGTTGATCCTTTGCCCCACCAAAATGGAGAATATAAGCAAGTGTATTAAATTAAGCCACTCATTTTTAATTAACAAGCATTTATGAGAACCTACCATGCACCCAAGTATTGAACTAGATTTTATAAGAGGTACAAGAGAAGGAAATTATCTGATCGCTCTCTTCTAGGCTTTACAAAGAGACTTGAAACCTGGAAGCATGAGAATCTTACAGCTGTAGAGGAACTTAGAGATTCTTCAGTCCAACGTCTTTCCTTCTGCCCCAAAGCAAGAATCATCTTTAAAACATGAGTGAAAAGTTCTGATTATACACTTTCAATGGCTGGGAATTCTCTGTTTCATGAGATAGTCTCCTCGAGTTCTAGATACTTCAATTGTTAGGAAGTTCTTCCTTACAATAAAGTGAAATCTGTCTCTATCTTCTACCTATTGGTCATTAGTCTTCCCTCTGTAACTACATAGAATGTCTAATCCTTCTCAATGGCAATATTTCAAATATTCAAAGACAGCTACCTTAAGTCTTCTCCCTTCCAAGCTAAAGCTTTCCACATCCTTCAACCATTGCTCATATGTCATAACATCAAGAGCCATCTCATCTTGGCTATTTCCTTTGGACAGCTTTTAATTTGTCATTGTCCCTTTTAAAATGCTGACCATGCAATCAACTAAAACCCATAAGCCTTCACCCCATGACCTAATATCATCTCTACTACAATCACCACCATGACACCACAATGACAATGACTACATCCCAATTACTGTGAACAGTGAGTGCCTTACTTAAACTGTTCTCATTGATTCATTCATTATGAAGGAGAAGCAAAGAAAGGTATGAATAAAAAAGAAGGGCTGGCTATGTGGGAAGAGTACGAGATAACTCTTGGACAGCTCATGTGCTCCACTAATGTCCTCATGATGTCGAGAAAAAGTAGGAAACTTCAGCACATTGAGTAGACCTTTGTAGTCACCATAGTTGCACAGAATAGTCAGACATGGATGGGTTTTTATCTGCATTATTGGAGGGAATATGTGTGTCAGTAAAATCAGAGATCCAGTGGAGGACTATGTAAGTATTTGAAGGAGCTTAATAACTGTACATCCTTCCCTCCCCTAAACAAAGCCTTATAAAAGGGTGAATTGTTTGAACGAATTTGCCAAGATAGACTATTGGCAAAGCTAATAGATTTCAAATTCACAAGGCTCATGAAATGTGGGATTCCATGTGAAAGATGTCTTGATGGCACGTAATAGTCACGATAGCTATCGTGATGTTGGATCTTTGGTGTTTTAGCCCTATCTCCAAATATTTGGTTGATTAAATCAGAATCTCAGAGGACAGTGTTAGCCATCTAATATATAATCCAACTATTCTTACTGAGGAACATGGTGTAAATAAAAAGTCTGTCCTACTAGTTTGCAAGTAGCGAGCAATGGGTATGTTTAAATTGTTGTCGTTTTCAAAAATAGTATCCCATATTTTTTTCATTTAGTTAATTTTATTAAAATGTGCTTAAATAGTTAGACACAGGCTTCAAGGGAGATATTGAATTTTAATTTTGAGACTCAAATATTATAAAATAAAGCAACACTCTAAGACTTGCTATGAGATTAATTAAATAACAAAGAACAGAGAGTGGCATTATGTCATTCTCTTTTTTGGGTTAGGAAACCGAGTCATCTCTGCCTTAATTATTCCCATTTGTTAATTGGCTCACTATAAGATTTAATAGATATGAATTATATTCTTGTCTTTACTAAAGAGAGATATTTCTCTTCCAGACTTTTAGTTTTACTAGAATTCCATTCAGATGAGGCCCTATGTCACCACAATAAGGTTCCGTTCTTTGCTGCAGGGAAAACAACAAAGTTAGTTGTGGGATCTGACATCTCCCCCATGGAGATAAATGATTGATTATTACAACTCAGTGTCTGATTTTGATTCCTCTTTTACAAGAGTTCACGCACACAAACACACAAATATAGTATAAAATATCTTTGCAAAGCCCTAAATGAAACCAACAGTAGCACAAAGAAAGAGATTCAGATGTCAACTAGAATGGAAATGAATAGAACGAGTGTAATAGGCATTCAATTGCTGTATGCTTAAGGCTGGCCCTGATCCAGCCAAACACCACGGATTTTAGACTAGAGGATCTATCTAGTCTGGAGTGGGCTTAGGGCATCATCTTTCATCAGGAGTCAATTCAGGACTGGACTATTCCCACGTTATCACCAATCCAAAAGAGACCTGGTGAATTCCAGTGACTCTTTAAGAACTCAGGAGCCTCTTCAATCAGCCTGGGGGTCTGGTTCATTCCAGGACACCCAGACAGTGCACCAGTATTGTGGTACAGACAGCATGGCTTAGCATGAAGCCCTCTGTACTAGGAGTCAGGAGATTCTGGTCTGCTGCCAGCTTTGTCGCCAGTTAACAGTATGAGCCTAAACAAATGCCTCTGAATCTGGTTTTTCATCAGCAAAATGAAATTAGACCAGGTGATTTTTTTTTTGCTAGGGGGAAGGCAGGGCAATTGGGGTTAAGTGACTTGCCCAAGGTCACACAGCTAGTAAACATGTCAAGTGTCTGAGGCCAGATTTGAACTCAGGTACTCCTGACTCCAGGGCTGGTGCTCTACTCAGTGTGCCACCTAGCTGCCCCTGACCAGATGATTTTTAAGAGCCCTTCTGAGCTCTAGAATTCTTTTCTAGACTTTTCAAAATCCAGTTGACATTTCATGTTTCAGAATGAAGAGGAAGAAATGAATAAAGATAATACTGTTCTGCAACAGACTCTGATCAATGAGGAGTAACTGGTTAGTCTAGGGACCATGACATCTTAGAGGCTGCGATGAGGGAAAATATACCAGGAATAGCCTAAAACATACCCTATATTTTAGAAGAAAATGTTCCTTGGGGAAACAAAGAAAAACACACAACCTGGGAGATATTCAGTCCTTCTGGATGGGCCATGCCAATTCAAAGGGAGCTCAGTGATGCAATACATAGAATGTTGGAACTGCAATCAGGACGGAAGGCCAGGATTCAAATCCAAGCCGGGTAATATTGAGAAAGTCCTTTAACCTCTCATCTTGAGGTTCTTTGTCTGTAAAATGGGGATAATAGCACCTGCCATACAGTGCTATTGCGAGAATTAAATGATATGATACATAAAGCACTTTACGAACCTTTAAGTATTATGTGTATGTGGATTGTTATTGGTACTCTTTCCAGAGACCTGTCTGGGTTAACAGCCTAGGAACTGTATGGAGCACCCTGGCATATTTTGTCTGGAAGCTTCCAGTTTTCTTGGGGGGAATCATAAAGTTTTTCCCACGTAAGAGGAGGAGAAAATTTTTACTTTGAAGGGCTCAGAAAATGGCAGCAGTATAGGACTAGCTAGTCAAGGACTCCCTCCAGGGAGTCCTTATATTAAACTTTTGTAGAACAAGGTTGAGCTATGAGTTGAAGGGTCACCTTGGCAAGTAGAAGCTAAGTGGGAATCAAATCCAAAGAAAGAAACAATCTCTACTCATAAGAAGCTCATGTTCTAGGAGGGGAGATAATTGCACGTATAAGTATATATAGTCTATATATAAGAAGAGCCTAATATGTACCCAATAATTCAGAATATAATTAAACATACGTGTATATATAAATTAAAAAAACAAAGCAACTAATTGCCAGGTAATTTGAGAGGGAAGGCACTGGCAATAGGAGGGAGTGCAGAGGGGAGGAAAGTCTCCTTCAGGAAGTAGTATCTTAATAGGAGAAAGAGAATCTATGATGTGGAGGTGAGTAGGTAGTGAATTCCAGGCATGTGGGATGTCCAGTGCAAGGCACTGAAACTGGAGACAGAGTGTCAAATGTGAGAAACAGAAAGTCAGTTGGGTTGGATTGTAGAGTGTGGGAGAGAGAGTAATATCCAATGACGTTGGAAAGATAGTTGGGGGTTGAGTTGTGAAGTGCTTTAAAAATGAAACAGAAAAGATTATATTATATTTCATTCTAGAAGCATTAGGAAGCCATTGGAGTAATTTGAATAAGGGAGTCATATCATCAGATCTGTGCTTTGGGAAAATTACTTTGGCAGCAGCGTGTAGAATGGACTAGATTAGGGAGAGGCAGGGAGACCAATTAAGATGCTTTTGCAATAATCTAGGTGAGAGATGATGAAGGCCTGAACTAAAGTAGAACCTCTGTGAGTGTAGAGAAGGGGTCAGAAGGGAGACATGATAGAGATGAAAACAGCATGATTTGGCAACTGGTTGGCTAAATATGGTGAGGGAGAGGAAGGAGTAGAAGATAATGCCAAGGTAATGAGCGTGGGAGACTGGAAGGATAATGGTGCCTTTGACCAAATGAGAGAAGTTTGGAAGAAAGAAGTTGAGGTGTCTCTAGGACATGTCTAGGACATTTAAATGTCCATTAAGAAACTGTATCTACACAACAATGTAGACATACAGCTATAGGTATAGGTCCCCAGTCTCTCCCCTTAGATTCAATCACCAATGTATGTGTATGTGTATGTGTGTGGGAAGGGGGGGGGGAAATAGTCATTTGCATAGAGGTTATACAGGGATAAGATGAGGGGTCCTAGAACAGAACCTTGGAGAATACCCACAATTAGGGTATAGGATATGGATGATGAACAAGTGAAGGCAACTAAGAAGAAGCATTCAGAAAGGTAGGAAAAAAACGAAGAGAGCTGTCTCAGGGTGATCCTGAGAGGAGAGGGCATTCAGAATGCAAGGGTGGTCTACAGTGTGAAATGCTGCAGATATGTTGAAAGAGATAAGGACTGAGGAAACACCATCAAATTTAACAATTAAGAGAACATATAATCTGTCAGAAAGCAAAAGAAAATATTTTTCACCAAGAAGTTTAAAACCTTGACAGAATTTTAGAAAAATTAGATACAATTAACGTCAGGTAAATATTAAATTGAAATCATTAGAAACATATATTGTCCAGACTTCTATATCACGCTTTAAAAAACTATAATAAATCATATAACAATTTAAAAAAACAATAATAGTAACAGATGAAGAAAAACCCTTAAATAAAACACAACACTCATTTTTGCTTCCAAAAAAACACCCACTAAAAAGAAGAAGAAATAGATATTCCTTAATATGACAAATACTATCTAAAACCAAGAGCATTATTTGTAATGGAGAAACACTAGAAATTTTCTGTTAAGATAAGGGGTAAATAAAACTTTGAATATGGTTCTAGAAATACTAGATGTAGCAAGTTTAAAATAAAAAAGAAAGCTATCAGCCTAGGAAAAGAGGAAGAAAAAATATCTCTCTTTTCAGGTAATATGAGAATACTAGAGATATGATGAAAATTGAGCTAAATAACTATTAATGAGTAAGGTAGCAGGATATAAAAATAAGCCCACAAACTGTCAGCTTTTCTGTATATTACTAATGAAATTCAGTAGGAAAAAGTAGAAAAAGAATTTCATTCAAAATAACTACAAAATACATAAAATATCTGGGATTCAACCTACCAAGACACATTTAGAACTACAAAATTCTTTCTACAGAAATAAAAGACAAATAATTGGGGAGAAATTAACTGTTCATTGTTGGGCCAAGTCAAAATAATGAAAATTATTAAACCGCCTAAGTTAATTTACATATTTAGTGCCATATCAATCAACCAACTGAGGACTTTTGAGACAGAAATGTCTAAAGAGAGACAAAGTGATAATAAAATTCATCTAAAAGAGCAAAAAGCAACAATCTTGAGGGAAATACTAAAAATTAGTTAAAATTAAGATGGCCTTTCATTAACAGACCTCAGACTAGGCTGTAAATCAATGATCATCAAAACTATCTGCTAAGAGTTAAAAATTGAAGTGACAATCAAAAGAACAGATTAAGTAAGAAAGACACAGAAAAGTCCATTGTTTGATAAATCCAGAAACAGCTACTAAGGTACTACTAAGGACTCCCAACTCAACAAAAACTGTTGGAACTACTAGAAAGCAGCCTGGCATAAAGTGGGTTTAGATCAACATCTCATACTATATGCCACAACAAGCTCAATATAAAAGGTCACATGATGAAATTTAAAAGAGAATGGTAATAGAATTCTTCATGAAACCACTCATAGAGAAGATCTTAAAAAATAGACTACTTCATTTACATAAAGTTGAAAAGCTTGTGCCTTAACAAAATCAGTGCAGCTAAAATGGAGCCAATAATTGGGGAAAATCTTTGCTGCAAATATTCTGACACATATTTGATATCTAAGACATATAGGGAGTTCATATAAATATATATGAATGAGATTCATTCCCCAATATATGAGTGGTCAAAGGATATGGTAGAATGTTTTAAACTACTCCAAGAGAAAATCAAATTAAAATAATTTTGAGGTTTTCCATCACACAAATCAAGATCGGCAAAGATTATATGTCACCCTTGTCCCAAGGCTCATTGGTATAGGACACTCTCCTTATTGGTCGAGATGAATAATGTTCCTTTTGTGAGGGGCAGGGTGGAGTTGGCAAGAAGTAAGAGCTTCAGTTCTCAGTCAGTCCCTCTTTGGGGACTCATTTGGGTGCTTCTGGCTTCCAGCTTTGAGAGAGATGAAAGAGAACAACTCTACTTCAGGTTGCTTAAGGAAAAGACTTAGGCAAGACGTGAGAGGAGCAAGTAGTCTCCATCATGCCCCTATTCCCATTGCTACTCCAGAGACTGGGGGTTTTTCTCTTGGGTAAGATCCAGGACACATTCTCTTGGTTGAGCTGAGTTCTCTTGCTCCCAATGGGAGAGCTTCTTCACTATGCATTGTCTGGTGTATATTCTCCTATGTATACCATCTCTGGTTTTTGTTTTGCTATGATTTGGATGAATGGGTTTCTTTGCTATTCTCTGTGTGTGTTCATTGTGGAACTGGTTTTAGGTGGGAAAGGGTTCAAGCCTTGGATATAAACTTTTGAATCTCTTTCTCCCCCCACTCCCAAGTTACAATGCAATCAAAAGTTAGCTCAAACCTGATGCACAATATTTAAGGGAGCAGATAGATATACTTCTGTTCTGATACCCTCTCTATCTAAGAAGATGGCCCCAACCTCCCTGCTTCCTCTCCTGGAAGAAATGAAAGTCTCCCTTGGAGAACAGTGGAGGGGTGGGGGGAGGTTAGAAATGCCTATTCTGCCTCCCTTTGAGCCATACCCACAACAGGTGCCTTACAACATTTGCAGCTTCACTATGCATGTGGAGCTCCATTCCTCTTCCTTACATATAAAAAAGGGACAATGATGATTATTGGAGGGAATGTGGGAAGATATTCACAATACAATATTGTTGAGGTTACAAAGTGATCCAACCATTCTGAAGAGCAACGTGGAACTATACCCAAATAGTCACTTAACTGTCCATATGCTTTGACCGATGATACCACTGCTAGGTTTACACCCTTATATATATAAGGCAGAATTAATTAAGGCAGAATTCATGACTTCAAAGATAACCATGAATATGCCTTAATGGTCCAGAATTGCAAGATATAAGGAATTCTCTGAGTAGAAGGCAGAGGATTTAAAGCATTTATTGAAACTAAGAAGTAGCAGACCCACAGACCAGTGTCCCCAGTTCGACATCCTGGTAAGAACCCTCCAAAACCAGTATGCCCATCTCACAATAGTGACCAGGAGGCCAGAGAAAAACATTATGGCAGCAAGCCAAACCATACTGGTGCTTCCCCCACTCGATGCCAGGGCCCTCCAGCACTGGCCCCAAGCCCCTGGTCAGCACTCTCCAGTCTCCATGATGGTCAGTCCCGCCTTTTTGTAGTGCCTGCCACCATCACCGCCACTTCCACCACAATCTCTAAGCTATGATCCAGGTAGCTGACTGCTTCCTCCCTCCTTCAGCTCTTAACTGCTCTCACCAACTGCCTCTTAGCTCTGCTCCAACCATTTAGCAAGCTCCTCCCACCACAGGCTTCATGTCATCATGTGGACGGGAACTCAGGTGCCTACCATTGGCTCCGGTCCTAGCCACTCCCCTCAGGACCCTGAGAGCCCCGTCCCCGAAGCCCACTCAAATGGGCGGGGAAGATCTTCCCATTCACTGATTGACTTTTCACCCTTAAGAGATCAAAGAAAGAGGAAAGAATCCATATGCATGAAAACATTTAAAAAAAATACTTTTTTGTTGTAGCAAAGAACAAGAAGTAAAGTGTGGCTCTATGCACTGGGGAACAACTGAACAAATTATGAAATATGATTATAATGCAGTGTTATTATATCACAAGAAACTATGAAAAGGATCTCTTCAGGGAAATATGAGAATACTTAAATGAACTGATGCAGAGTGAAGTAAGCAGAAAACGGAGACCAATCTACACAATGACCACAACATTGTAAAGGAAAACAATTGTGAAATACTTAACTCGGATTAATATAATGACCAATAGTGACTCCAGGAGACTTGTAATGGAACTTGCTTCCCACCTCTTGGCAGAGATTCCGTGAACTAGAGGCACAAAGTGAATCATACATTTTCAGACATAGCCAATGTGTGGATGTGTTTTGTGTAATTATACTTATTTGTTACAAGAGTACTTTTTGTGAGAATGTGGAGGGAGAGTTAAGTAGCAATAGTGATTCTAAAAAGCAAAGAAAGAATCAAAAGAAAAGAGCATGAACAAATTATTTCAAAGTCAACAAAAGAGAGCAGAGCAGAAGGAAATTTAGAATAGAATAGACAAGCAGGGTAATGTTGCTATTATAAAGTTAAATTTGAAATACATAAAAAAGAAACAACAAATTGTACCATCTCTACAAGGTGGTAAGATTTAAGACCATACCATATAATGACCAGCTGAAATATGCAGAAGTTTTGCCTGGAAAAGAATTAATTGAAGGAAGGATGTGATAATTGCCCTCAAATAGTTGAAGGGCTATTTCGTAGAGCAAGGATTAAGCTTATTTTGCTTTGAAACAGGAAAAAAATGGAAGAAGAAGACCCTAGAAAGAAATGAGAGGAGTAATATGTAGAAGTTACCAAAGAATCTTTCAAATTGATATTAAAAATTAGTAAGTGTCAAATGATTATATCTGCCCCAAAATGGAATGGGCTGCTTGGAAAGGATATTGTGAGGAAGATTCCTTATTCAAGGTCTTCTAGCAGAAGCTAGATGGTTATATGTGGATATGTACATGCTACCACGTGTGCATATGTGCATATATACATGCCGTGTGTATGTACATGTATGTCGAGTGTACTGTATATTGTGAGCCTGTGTGCATTGCATGTATATGTGTGTGCTGCATATGTGTATGTATATGTGTGAGTATGTGTGTACATGTGTATGTGTATTGTAGTACTCTTTGTATTATATGTGTATGTACATGAATATTATGTGTATGTGTATGTGTATAAGTGTGTATGCACCTTGTACATGTGTTCACACATGCATCTGTGTGTAGTATGTATATGCACGTGTGTATATACCTATATGCGTATATACATACATATATACTTTTTTAATTTTTATAAATTTTAATTGATTTATTGGGGGGCTATATTACCATCATTTACCCCAAGATCTGTTCCCCTTTCCCCTAGAAAGCCATCCCATATAACAAGTAGAATTTTCAAGACAAAAAAAAGAAAAAGTAAAAAAAATCGGTATCACTGATCAATACATGTGAAAGTCTGAAATTATAGTGTACCATACTTGCAGACCTCCCACTCCTTCAAAGAGATTGAGTGGAGGTGTGTTCTCTTAACTCTTCTTTTGAGCGATGCTTGTTCTTTGTAATTTTGAAACACTGATTTTTTTTTCACGCCTGTTCTTTCCATATGTATCGCTTTAGTCATATATCGTCTCCTTGGCTTTGCTTACTTCTTTTTGCATCAGTTCATGTAGATCTTTCCATGCTTCTCTGTATTCATTGCATTGGTTATTTCTTATAGCACAAAAATATTCCATTACATTCACGTACTGCAATTTGTTTAACCATTTGGGAGAAATTATTGAACAGCCTCTTGTTTCTGGTATGGATTGGACCAGATGGCCTAACTCCAAGATTGCATGCCACAACAAACAACTAAGGGAAGAAAGGAATACTGCTGACCAAAGGAAAGGAATGACAATATTGAACCAGCACCCAGAATTTAGCCAAAATTTTAAGTCAGAAGTGGTTTTGTAAGCTGGGCTTGAGATTTTCTCCTATCTTTGCACCCAGCCTCAGACAAATAATGGCATAAGTAATGAGCAGTGTATTTTCAAACAAACATATAAATAAAGGAAATTTATAAAGACAAAATAAAATGTGCTTTCTGGACTTTGTATTCTTCATGCTTGTCTATATATATCAAGATAATATTAGAAGATCACAGTAATGACACTCATATGTTGCCACATACCACGATGTACTCAGTAAGTTTTTGGTGGAGATTACGATGAGCCTCCTCCTACGTTAAGTAGAACTGACTCATCATGTAAATTTCAGTTCAATCAGACATCAGGTCCACATGGAAATTGGATGTAAGCCTGCCCCAGGAGTCCAGGCTCTCCAGTCTAAAGAGATCACAGACTATGTCTTTTCAGACTCGGGAAATGGCCTTAGGTAACCTTGAGGCTCTATTTAGGAATAGAAAACAATCCCCCCCTAGATTTGATGATGCCTGGACCTCATTCTGAGACCAGTCTGACTAAAAGAGCTGGAGTGAGTGTAGGCTAAGCAAAAACTCGAAAGGCAGTTAGGGGGCAGAATGGATAGAATTCTGGACTTGAAGTCAAATCTGAGCTTTTATTCTGTCTCCTATACTTACCTGGGCAATCCATGTCACCTCTCTCAGCCTCAGTTTTCTTATCTGTAAAGTGGGAATAGTAGTAGCGCCTCCCCCAGGGGGCTGTTGTGAGCACCAGGTCAAACCGACGAGGATTTATTAAGCACTTATGCGCCAGGCACTGTGATGGATGCTGAGAATAAAACTGCAAGAAAAATATAGATAAGCTCTGCCTTCAGGGAGAGTAATACACACACACACACACACACACACACACACACACACACACACACACAAATACACACACACAAGTGGAAGCCAAAAAGGGGGTGGAAGAGAAGGCACCTCTGTAGAAACAAGATGGAGAAGTCCAGAGACTCAGGAGAGGAGTAGAACGAGCATGGCAAGCCTGAGGACTTCCTCAAAAAGGATCAAATGAGATAATACATGTAAAGTACTTTGCCATCCTTAAAGCACTCTCTAAGCTTTAGCTATTGCTGCTACTACTGTTTGTCCTTCGTTCTCCATCAGGGAGGTGATGCCATGATGTGTAAGTGAATTGGATCTAAGTGAGGGAGGGCCGTGCAAAGTCACCAGCCTCACTTTCTCCTCCTGAGTCATCTGGGTCCAGTGGCTAGATATGGATCAGGACAACTGGAGATGGCCCAGGATGCAGTGGGGGACCTTGGTCTTTTCAAGCTAAGGTCTTTAACAGGTCTCAGTTTGACTGAAGCAGCGCCCATGCAGTGATTAAGGCTTAATCAAAAATGAGGCAAAGAACGGCATCTTTAAAAAAATAGATCTGGGAGGGGAAGATCCTCAGGGTTTCTGGCCCAAATAGAAATAATTGCTATTTACATTCATTCTGAGTCAATCAGGGCCCAAACAGTGACCAAGTAGGGCTTGGTCTGGGACCAGAGTGATTTGGGGTTAAGGCTGGTTTTTGAAGCTGGGAGTTATTTAAAGCAAGGAATAGAGGAAGTGAGAGGAAGAGGATGATGGTGTTCATTATCTAAAACAATCATCAGGCATAATAAGCATCAAAATCACTTTGGGAAAGAAAGGGTTTGGTTGGATAGGGAGAGAGAAAAGACGAAGGTAGAGCACCAAGAATGAGGGGAGTCAAGGTCCCTGGATTTTTAAAGTTTGGGAAAGGAATGGGGCTTTGAAATTCCTCCACCACACATGTTACGTAGTGGCCATCTCAGTGGTGTCACCCAAACCTAAGATCATTGATGCTGGCTGTCTGTTGGCAGCTGGAACCCTACAGCGGGCTTAGGGAATGACATCAAGAGTTAAGAGCCTTCAGGCAGAAGAGGTGATCCAGAAAGCTGTACTGTAAAGGTCACACATCTGGCAACCACAACCAGCCTTAAAGTATTTAGCAGAGAATGGGGAAGCCATGTGCAGACAGTTATGTCCATACCTCCCAAGGAGAAGGCCAGGCAAATGGGGCAGGGGCCGCTCTGCAACTAGCTGGCTGTGTGACCTTACGCGAGTCATCTCCCCTGTCTGGGCTTCAGTCTCCCCATCTGAAAACTAATGGAACTGAATTAGATGATCTCTAAAATCCATTTCAGAAATGCTGCATATCTTGGGCTAATTTTAAAAAAAAGTCTAAGAGAACTTAATAGCAGCACAATAAAAGCCATGATCTTTTCTATTCTGAGATTTCTAATTAAAAATGTAAAGCTTAATCTATTTGCTTTTTCTCTTTTCTACTTTAGTTTAGACCTAGCCAGCTACACTGATACTTCCTAAAATGGAAAAGGTTACAGAGACTGGTGTGATAATTGTATTTGGGATATCTAGGCTTGTGATTTCATAAGTATACAAAACTCCTGTTGTGGAAACTACCTCCCCTGATGTAAATAACTTAGAGTCTTAGAGAAATGCCTGGGACACCAAGAGGTTAAGTGACTTGCCGGGAGTCACACAGCTAAATATGTCTCAGAGGTGAGATCTGAACCCAAGTATTCCCACTTCCAAGCCCAGCACTTTATCTATAACCCCATCCTGCCCCTTCTTTTAGCCAGGTAAATCACTGAAAACGCTGCCATGTTTGCTGGCATTTAGCAGACACGTACAGCTAAATAAGTCGTCTTATGAAACCTAGTCTGAAGGTAGAAGGGTCAAAAGCCATTTCAATGACATCTGTCAGTCATTACAATTATCCTTACAAAGCATGTAATGTGCCCCCTGGCAAGAGGAACCAGTCATCCTGTTTTAATATTGTTAGGCCAAATAAGAATGTAAGCAGATCAAATTTGCCACTCACCACATTATAAATAATGTGCAATGCTGAGCCTTTGAATTCAGATGGAGGACATATGATCTTTTATCTACACCCCTCTGAAATGTGGGTAAAGTGTCCCTATAATTGGCTGCATTTTTCCAGTTTTCAACCCTCTGCTTGGCACCCTTCACATACAACTTTTACACTGGACTGCAGGAAGGAACTGAACTCTCGGGATTCTTTTAATCCAATAAGAGTTCCTCTTCCTACTTTCTGTTTCCTTCTTGCATTCCCTCTACACACATGGGAGGATGCAATGAGCTTTTAAAGCCATTATATAAGGTTCATTCAGAAGGAGAAACTTCTTTAGCGATGGATTATCAGTTTAATACAATACGCTGTAATGATGTACATGATAAAAATGCATATGCTTTACCTTGTTTCACGATCGACTGTTTGAATACCTAAGCCACAAAAAGCCAATAGAAAAATAAAAAAAAATTCAATCTTCAAAGAAGTTATTTTGTCTCCACAATGCCACCAACTAGTTCAACTGCCATGTTGGAATAGAGAAAAGGGCATCGGATTTAGATTCGGAACACTTGGGTTCACATCCTGGGTCTGCCACTTACTATTTGTACAACTACGGGGAAGTCACTTAATCTCTCTTGGTCTCAGTCTCCCCAAGTGTAAAATGAGAATATTGAACTACATTATTGCTACAACTGCTAACTCTGCTTAAACCTATTCTCTGATTTTTTAAACAATGGGTTTATTATTATCCACTGGCTATTTAATCAAGAAAACAAAAGAAAAAAAACACAGCCTTACTATGCTCTTGGAAGGCATCCTTTGTACATGATATTAGAAAATATCCCAAGGAGAAATGTGATCAATAAATATTTATTAAGCACATACTATATGCCAGGCCCCTGGAAAGTTGCTAGCAATACAAGCACAAAGAATGAAACAATCTCTCTTCACAAAGAGCTTCATTCTAATAAAGACATGTACATATAATACATACAACATAAATATAGAGAGAATAAAAACAAAGTCTTTCTATTTATACAAAGTGAATATACAAAGTATATAAATACAATGTAGTCTGAGCTCCTTGAGGGCAGAGACTATCTTCCTTTTCTTTGCATATCTCCAGCAATAATACTTTTTTGTTCATTCATCTCAAGTACAGGACTATAGCTGAGGTTCCTGGTAGTGATATGTAACTGCTCAAAGGGTTTGTCCTGATTATCCATGCAGGAAAAACCAAGGGACTGAAGAACACCGATTGCTCATTTAATGCCATACAGTTGCATGGATGACCTATAGAGCATGTCCATCAGTGTGTATATCTTGGATAGATAGTACAAATAGACAATAAGTATGGCCCAGAATTAATAGAAGGAGAACAGGCTGAATGGCAAAGCTTCTCAATCATCCCAGAAACAAAGATCAATCTTTTTTATTAGTACCAACATTCTACCAGTTGCTACATAGCTTCAAGTCATTTGATGCAAGTCTATGGAGAAGGAAAGTTAATAACACAGAGAGCGATAGAGAGGCACAAGGTAGGTGTTAACAGGTTATAAAATAGAACCAAGGTGAAGCTTGAAAGAACAGGAGCAAAAGACATAATCAAGGTAGGGTTAGGAATGGACAAAAGGGGAATGGATTTGCACCATCCTCTGGGGGACTCCAACTTAGCGTCACCAACAGACATCCATTTCTGCAGGTATGATGGGTATTCATAGGTCCTGGCCTATCCCCTCAGCCTACCATGTCCCTGGCTCCTGTGAATTAGTCAACATTGGTTTGTGGGGTGTCATCTCCAAGAAGAGCATGACAAACAAATGATTTTTTGTTTGTGCTTCACAACAACTCTGTGAGGTGGGTTTCTGTTATGATGACAAGTTTATAAATTAGGAAACTGAGGTTTGCCAAGGGTGGTATAGCTATTAAGCATGAGACACAGGATTCAACCACTATGCTATCAAACTGCATGTGTGTGTGTGTGTGTGTGTGTGTGTGTGTGTGTGTGTGTGTTGGGGGGGAAGGAAGAGGGGGTTTGAAATGGAATGTAATAAAATGCAAACTTCCCATACATCCTCTCAAGGAAAACAAATAGGAAATTTCCATGCCCATAATTTCTCAGCTAAATTGCTTAAGGCACAGTTTGTTTATTTTTTTAAAGGATAAACAAATTTACACATGTTTTATGCACACGGTTGAGCAACAACTATGCCGTGTGTATTAAATTGAAATGTTAAAGGCACAAAACAAGACTCCAAACCCAAACCACATGAAAATGTGACTGCAATTTATTATATATGTGTTATATATATGTACATACGTACATACATACATACATATATATAACACATATATGCATACATATGCATATACAGGGGTATTTTCAGAGCATGTGGATATTTTTAGAGGAATCAGGATTTAGTATTTACTATAAGAAATACATTATTTATGAAATTTCTTTTCTCAGAGCACAGTATGTGAGATGATTCCTTAAAATTCCCTCAACTCACTCTCTAGAGACCATACTCAACCTATTCACAGTGAATCCAATTCATTTTTAAACAAAACTGTTATAATAAAAAAATTCTACAGAACTAAAATAGATTGACCCACTAAAATATTTTGACCACTTATTTTAGGAAATGTAGGATGTTCCAAAAGTCTTTTTTTGTCACCAAAGCTATCAAAACATAAAACTGCACTAAGATTTTTGGGACAATCTGTATTTTTGATACACCTTCCCCCAAATCCCAGTTCATCCATACTTTCTCATTCTAGCTAACTCTTAGGTGTCAGGTGCAATGGTAAGAGCACTGAACTTGGAATCAGGGGGCCTGAATTTGAGTCCTCATTCTATTATATACTATCTATAGTGCTTGCAGCACCTTGAACCAGCAAGAACCAGTTGTTAAATTTTCAGTGTGAATATTTATACCTCAGAAATCAGCCAATGCTACAAACCAGGGCTTGATCAGTAATTTTGCTTGATGTATTAGGTTTGATTTGTTATTTTATTGTTGTCTAGACTTAAAAAGGGCAGCTAGAAGGCACAGTGGAGAGAGTGCCAGGCCTAGAGTCAGAAAAGTCTGAATTCAAATCTAGCTTCAGATACTTGCTAGCTGTTTAACCCTAGGCAAGTCATTTAACCCTGTTTGCCTCAGTTTCCTCATCTGTAAAATGAGCTAGGGATGACAATGGCAAACCCCTCCAGTATGTCTGCCAAGAAAACTCCAAATGGGATCCCAAAGAGTCAGACATGACTGAACAACAATGCAGATTAACTTTAAAATGTGCCCTGCATGTTTTTCCCCCTATGGAACCAGTTGTTAAATATTCCACAGCAAACTGCTGGATATAACCTTATAACCTCCCTGGACTCCTATTTCCTTAATTATAAAGTGAGAAGGTTGGAAGACATTACTTCTAAGGCTCCTTCCAACCTTAGAATTATGGTCCCATGATTCTTATTTCATAAGCATCTTTCCTCTGTGTGATTTACATGAGGGCAGCTCAGATTATCCATTTGTTTTCCTTTACTTTTGCCACATGACCAGTCCACTTCCCTTTCTAGTCATGTACACTTTTAATGATGCCTTTTACTCCACCAATCATACAGAAGTCATCACTGGTAACGTGATGCAGACTTGCTTACTCTCACCATGTGTCTTTCCATTGCCCTTTGGGTCATTAGCAATTTCAATTATTCTGAGGTCATAGTATTATTTCATGATTTGTAGCCACATAGGATCACCAGGAGAATGCTGGTGTTTAAAAGTGGGATTGTTGAGGGCACTATACTATTTATCAAATATAATCCTGTCCATTCTTTTTCTCTAATTCAATCTAGGACCAAGATCATTGTCTATCGCCGGTGCCTTGCAAGCTTTATTTACTGATGAGCCACCTGCCCGATATTGCATTATGAGCTCAATAACATACATTGTCAGTTCATTTGATTTTTCCTCCATCCACCCCTCAGTTCTTTTTTAGATCATCACTCCTACACTGGCTATCCTCTCTTCCCTTCCCCACCATTACCCTTTAGTGAACCAGGTCACCTCTGCATTGTCCTCTTCTCTCATGACCCTTGATGCCTTATACTATTGAAGATATTTTCCTACCAAACCTCAGCCTTGAGTTACTCCCAGTGTCTTCTCCTTTTGCTCCCATTCACATACTGCTAAATGAAGCCAGAGAAAATTTCAAAACCACACTGACTGGGTCCACTACAAGTTTATATGACATAATCTCAACTGTGTTCTTATTGTGGCAAGGCAATCCTTTTACACTCCACTTACTTACCACAGTGGCTTTTCCAGACTTTTTCATGCCTCCCCAAAACTCCCCTGATTGCCTCTCCCCCTCCCCCTCTCAGCTAAGAATCTTGCCTCATATTTCACTGAAAAAAAATTGTCATTTGTCAAAAGCTCTCGCTTCTCCCCTCATTATCATCTAGCTTTGGTCAAATGCCTTCCTGTACCATCTTCTCCTTCATCCCTGTAAGAGGTGGCCCTTCCTGCCAAGAGAAGGAGCCTCTAAATGCTTAAGTGATCCTATTTCATCTCATCTTCCCCCACAGATTGTCTTTTCTATCACCCCCACCCTATCACTTATCTTCATACTATAGATAGATAGACAGACAGAAAGTAAAATCTGTGAGCAGGGAATGGCGGATAGAAAAGAGAATGGGGGGGCAATAGAATGAAAACAGATCATGTCAACTATAGATCACTAGTTATTAAACGTGCTCTTTCTCTTTTATCACCTTCTTTGAAAATGATGGGGGGGACAAAGAAAGAAAAAAAATAAAAGGATAAGATGGAGGGAAATACACAATTAACAATCATACGCATGAATGTGAATAGATTGAATTTATCCATTAAGTGGGAAGGAGAGAGTAGAATGGATTTGAAAGCAGAATCCAACAATGTGCTGTTGACAAGAAATATGCTTGATGAATAAAAATGCCCATAAAGTCAAAATAAGCATCTGTAGCACAATTTATTGTGCTTCAGATGAACTTGAAAAATCAAAGGTAATTATCATGATTTCAAACAATGCTAGAGTAAAAAGAGATAAAGTAAAAGGAGAAAACTTTATTATGCTTAAAGGCACCAGAGACAATGAATTAGTATCAATACATAATATATATATATTTGAATGGCGTAGCATCTAAGCACTTAAGGGGAAAATATTGATTGAAATACATAGAAGAATAATAAACTATAATTGAGGGGGACCACATGGTACTCCTTTCAGACCTAGACAAATCTACCTAAAACATAAAAAAATTTAAGGAACTGTACAGAATTTTGAAAAGTTTGGCATTATAATTCTGGTTTTTACTGAATAAGAATAGAAAAGGGTTTACATATTCTCAGATGAGTGGAGTACCTTTACAACAATTGGCCATAAAGTTGGGTGTAAAAACCTCACAAACAGATGCAGAAAAGTTAAATATTAACCATTCTTTACTGACCACAATGTAATGTAATAAAAATGTATTCAATAAAGGCAGCTAGATGGCACAGTGGACAGAAAACTGGGCCTGAAGTCAGAAAGACCTGGTTTCAAATCCAGCCTTAGATACTTCCTAGTTCTGTGATGTAGGCAAGTCACTTAGCCTCTGTCTCTGTCAGTTTCTTCAGTTCTAAAATGAGGATGATAATAGCACCTACTTCACAAGGTTGTTTTGAGGTTTAAATGAGATAGTGTTTGTAAAGCTCCTTGTACAGCATTTGACACATAGCAGCTACTTAATAAATGCTTATTGCCTTCCCTTCTTTTGCCTCTCACCTCTCTATTTGCAAAAAGACTTTGAAGAAAGGATTAAAAGTTAATTAGAAGCTAAGTAACATAATCGTGAGGAATTGATGAATCAAAAAACAAATCATAGAAATGAAAAAACTAGTCAAAGAAAATGATAATACAACATGACAAAATTTAGGAGACTCAGTTAGTGCAAAGTGTTTAAAATGTATGTATTTAAATGTTTTTGTCAACCAAAGAGAAAAATCACAGAACAATAAACTGAGCATGCAACAAAAAAATTTTAAAAGGAATAAGCTAAAAAAATCCCAACCAAACACCAAATTAGAAATTCTGAAAACCAAATAAGAAATTAATAAAATTAAAAACAAAAAACTCATTGAATTGATAAATCTAGGAGATTTAAAAAAACTCAAAATAAATAAGCAGCTATTCTAAATAAAATAAAGAGGAAAACCAAATTTTATCAAAAGTGAAAAATAAGAAATCACAATAATTGAAGATGCAATCAATTATCAAAAGTTATTCTTTCCAATTTTAGGCCAAAAAAGTTGATAACCTAGATAAAACAAATGAATATTTAGAGAACTATAAAATACTCAGATTAATAGAATTTAAATTTCTTATTTAAAATATCAAGAAAATATCAAGAAAAAAATTAAACAGGCCACAGATGAACTTCCAGAGGGAAGAAAAAACCCAGCACTAGATGGATTTACAAGTAAATTCATCATCTATTCAAAGAACAATTAATTCTGATATTGCTACTTCTCTACTTCCTAAAACATGCTCAGTCATCTTGACCTTGGTCTTGCCACTGGACTTTGATGACTGGAGGAAAAAGTGAGACTGATGACTTTGGGTAGCTCTGCTTCACTTCACTTCAATTCATGTGCAAGTCAAGACATCATCCTCATGATATCATGGGTCCTCAAGTGCAAAGGATGAACAACAACATACATAACTCCTTAATCCTCAAAGAAAAAAAAACACTCACTTGATCTGTTCATCCCCACCAGCTGTCATCGTACATCTTTCTTTTTTTTCATAGCTAAACCCCTTGAGAAGGTTGTCTGCTATTAGTGCCTATCCTTCCTTTACTCTCACCAATGCAATTCAACTTCTACTGAAACTGCCTGCTCCAAATTCACCAATGGTCTCAATCCCCAGTATCTAGTGGCTATTCCTTGATCCTTATCCTTCAGAATCTAACACTATTAATCACCCTCTTCTCCTTGATAGTCTCTTCTCCATAGTTTTTTGTGAAACAACTTTCTTTTGGCTCTTTACCGCCTTGCCTGACTGTTCCTTCTCTCCTTTTCTGGATCTTTGTCCGGGTCATACCTGCTAACTATGGATGCTCCCCAAGGCCCTGTCCTGGGCCCTCTTCTCCTTTTCCATCATGTCATTTAGTGATCTCATCAGCTCTGAGGGTTTTAGCTATCATTTCTATGCAAATCACTAAATTCTGCTTGTAGCCCTAACCTCTCTCCCTGCATGTAATCTCACATCTCCCACTGCCTATTAGATATCTACAACAATATATCCCATAGATATCTTCCAGAGGGGAGGAACCTGTGGCCTCAAAGCCACATGTGGCGCTCTAGGTCCTCAAGGGTGACCCTTGGACTGAATCCAGACTTCACAGAGCAAAGATCCCCATCCCTGTAAGCTCAATATATCCAAAAATGAACTCTATATCTTATCCCGAAAAACCTTCTTCTCTCCCTAATTTCCCCATTTTGACTGACCATCTTCCCAAGTAGCCAGGCTTGATCAAAACTTTGGTGATATCCTTAATTCCTCCCTCTCGCTTCCCATGTCCAGTAGTTGCCAAGTACAGGCATACTTCAGAGTCATTGCGGATTCAGTTCTAGACCACCACAATAAGACAAATATCACAATAAAGTGAGTGACACAAAGTTTTCCCTTTTTCCCTTTCCCAGTGCATACAAAAGTTATGTTTATACTACACTGTAGTCTAGAAAGTGTACAGTAGTATTATATCTTTAAAAAGCTGTGTATAGCTTTAATTAAAAATACCTTATTGCTTAAAAATGCTAAAACCTTTTTGCTGGGAGGGTCTTGCCTCAGTGTTGATGACTTCTGACTGATCATGGCGATGGTTGCTGTTGGTGAAGCAATCAGAACACACAGCATATATCAGTTAAGTTTGCTGTCTTAAGCATGGTTCGTGGTACCCCAAAACAATCACAATACCAACAACAAAAGTCCCTAATCACAGATCTACATGACAGATATGTAACAATAATGAAAGAATTTTAAATATTGTGAACATTACCAAAATACAACACAGAGACACAATGTGAGCATATACTGTCAGAAAAATGGTGCCATAGACTTCTTCAACAAAGCGTTGCCACAGACCTTCAATTTGTAACCAGCCCACAAAATCTGCAAGGCACAATAAAGCTTAGCACAATAAAGTGAATTATACGTACACTACCATTTCTACCTTTATAACATTTCCTGTAACCCCCCTTTTCTTCTCTGACAGTTCTACCACTCTATCATAGGACCTCATTACCTCACGCCTGTCAAGACATCATGCTCATGATGTCTTCGATCCTTTTCAAGAACAAAGGATATGTAACAACGACTTAATGCCTGGACTGCTGCAATAGTCTAGTTGGTCTCTCTGCCTCAAGTCTCTCCCCAGTCCAATCAATCCTCCACTCAGCTCTCAAACTGATTTTCCTATAAAACACAGATCTGACCATATCATTTTCCTACCTAATAAGCTCCACTGGCAACATATTACCTCCAGGATCAAATATAAAATCCTTTGTCTGATTTCAAAAATGCTTCATTATCTAGTAACTTCACTTTTCAGTCTTTAAACACTTTATACCCTTTGATGTAATTTTCAATCCAGTGACACTGGCCAAGGTGTTGTTCCTTAAACAAGACACTTCATTTTCTGACTATACATTCTCACTGGCTTTCCTCCATGCATGGAATTCTCTTCCTCTCTCATCTTCAAGTCCCATCTTCAGTTTCTATTCATCTCTACCTCCCGGCTTCCTTCAAATCCCAGCTAAAATCCCTCCTTCTACAAGAAGTCTTTCCCAATATCCCTTAATCTTAGTGTTCTCTCACTTTGATTACCTCCACCTTATCCTGCATATATCTTGTCTATGCATTGTTGTTTGTATCTCTCCCATTAAACCCTGAGACCCCTGAAAGCAAGGACTGTTAGGGGTTTTTTCCCCTTTCTTTGTATCCCTAGCATTTAGCATAGTGTCTGGTACATAGTAGGTGCTTAATAAATACTTGTTGACAACATAAATTATGTGCCAAAATAGGAAGTGATATTCATTGACAAATCCATTGGACTTTTTTCGATCTTCATCTTTGGCCTCTCTGTAGCATTTGACAATATTGACCATTTTTTCACTGGCTCTCCTCATACTTGTTTGACACCCAATGAGACAATATACCGAAAGTTACGGGTATCACAGCTTCTCCTCATATTCCTTTTTTGGGCATGTTTTGTTTGGAGAAAAGACGAATGAGTGAGTGACTATGGTCACTTCCTTTAGACATTTTAAGCTTCTGGTGGAACCTTATTTTTTAGATATTTTAATTGTTTTATGTTATTCCAGGGGAAGTTATTGCCTCCAGGATAAGAATAAAAATTCTTTTGTTTAGCATTCAAAATTCTTTACAAACTGGCCCCAGTCTACCTTTCCAGGCCTTTTTATTGTGCGTTACTCTCTTTAACACTATATCTTTTAGCCAGCCATCTTGTTTTCTGTTCTCTGTATGCAGCATTCTCTCTTCCATCTGTATCTTTGCACAGGTGTCCCTAATTCACAGAATATACATCCTCCTCACCTCCACAAAACAGGATGCTTAGCTCCTTTGAAACTCAGTTTAAATGATGCTTTTTACAGGAGGCCTATCCCGATACTATCAATTGCCAATGCCCTCCCCCTTCCAAATTAATTTTTACTTACCTTGCATATAATTTGTATTTACTTATCTGTGCTCATGCTATTCCCTATGATAATAATATAATAATATTTGTGAGGGCAGGGACTGTTTCATTTTTGTCTTTGTATTTTTATTAAATGAATTGAGTGAAATATATGTAGTAGAAATGATAACAACAATTATAACAAAATTAAATCATGCTTTAAGGTGTACAATTCACTTGCTTCAGAGCAAGGATTAAGCTTGTTTTTCTTGGCACCAGAAAGCAGAACTAAAATCAATGGGTGGGAGTCCCAGAGACACAAATTTCAACTTCATGTAAGGAAAAGTTCCCTCCCAATTTTGATCTGTGCAAAGTGTAACTTTCCTCAGAAGGTAAATGAGCTCCCGAGCTCTGGACTAAATGATCTCTGAGACCTCTTGCAGCTCTGAGATTCCATTCCAGTTTCACATCTTGATTTAAGTCCTGTTGTTCTTGTTCAGTCGCTTTTTCAGTCACGTCCAATTCTTTGTGACCCCATTTAAGGTTTTCTTGGCAAAGATACTGAGTGATTTGCCATTTCCTTCTCCAGCTCATTTTACAGATGAGGAAATTGAGGCAGACAGGGTTAAGTGACTTGCCCAGGGCCACACAGCTAGTAAGTGTCTAAGGTCAGATTTGAATTTAGGAAGATGAGTCTTCCTGACTCCAGGCCCAGCACGCTATGCACTGCACCACCTAGCTGTCCCCCAATTCAAGTCCTAAAATAACCATGTCCAATAATTGGCCAAGTGCTCCCCTAAGCCAAGTGTGAGAAAAAACCTGAAGAAAAGAAAGAGAGATAAATTGATTCATTATAGAAATTTCATTCTTAAGAAAATGAAACCCTGTAATTCATACATTTTAAACTCTGCACCATCTCAATTAAAATGACAAAATGAAAAGAGATCCGTCGAATTGCTAGAAATTTCTACACAAAATTGAAATGCTTACTCAAATACCATCCATGGATGACAAATATTCCATAATAACTTGAATAAGTCCAAACCACAAGGTTTCTTACTCTTCCTCTAGCCACTTGGTCCTCTCTTTTCCATAGTCAGATGACATATACCTAAAGAGGACTTGAAGCATCCTAGAGCTAGTGACTACTTGGGATACATGTAGAACAATGTGGACCACAATATATGAGAGGCTCTTCCCTGAAGACAAGGCTGATTACATAGAGAAAGAGGGAATAGTATTCTATTTGTTTCGTCTTTGAGTGTGAAGGTTGGTAGACATGAGAAATTCAAAACAAATTCTAGAAAGAGCTCAGATGAATTTCCAGGAGGTGATCCAATTAAGATATGACTTCTAGCCACAAAAAAGCTTTGATATTGCCAAAGCACAGAGAAATTTTAGATGTGGAAACATAAGAAACATCTTGTTGGATAACCAAATGTTTGTTTAAGTCCGTCTAGAATAGACTTAAATTTCCGATAGGACATCATTGAGTCATTGTCTTTGCTTTTCGTCCAAAGAAAACCTAAGATGGGGAAACAACGGAGATCCCAAAAACCAGATAAGCAAACAGAAATTTGCAATAAATCTTTCTTAGCTTCAGCAAAGCCATCCTTAGGAAGTGTCGACCCGATTCTCAGCACATTAGAATAGAATATATTGGATCAATTCAATTAACTCTTCTTTGTTTTTGGATCCCTTTGCCTTCTACATACTTGTATCTGCCTGTATAGGTTTCCTTGTGAAATGGACTCTAGAACTTCCAATTTGTCTCAGAGAGCTACACTTTAGAATTTTTTCCATTCTTTATTAAAAACAAGCATCAGGACTCTCAAAGAATAGTGGGTCCTCCAAAGAATGGGAAATTGAGAAAATGCCCATCAATTGGGGAATGCCTGAACAAGTTATAGTACATGAATGTAATGGAATATGATTGTGCTTTAAGAAACGATTAATAAGCAGATCTCAAAAAACCTGAAAAGACTTACATGAACTGATGCCAAGTAAAGTGAGCAGAACCAGGAGAATATTGCACATAGTACATAGTTGTGCAGTGATCAACTAAGATTTAACTCTTCTCAGAAATACAATGATCCAAGACAATTCCAAAAGACTCTTTTTTTAATATTTATTTTTATTTTTAGTTTACAACAGACAGTTCTACGTAATTTTGAGTTCCAGATTTTCTCCCCTCCCTCCCCCCTCCCTCCCCAAGATGGCATGGAATCTCATATAACTACCACGAATAACTTCGCACTGAATTAATTTATATACTAGTCAAGTTGCGGAAAAGAATTATGACCAATGGAATGAGTCATGAGAAAGAAGAAACAGAACCAAAACAAACAAAAAACTACCCAAAAACAAAAACAAAAGAGAAGACAACAAGGCGAGCATGAAGTGTGCCTCAATCTGCATTCAAACTTCATAGTTCTTTCTCTGGATGTAGATAGCTTTCTCCATCGTGAGTCCTTTGGAGTTGTCCTTGCCCCTTAGGTTGCTGAGAAGAGCGAAGTCTGTCAGGGTTGGTCCTCACAGAATCCATATATCTGTGGTTGTGTACAGTGTTCTCCTGACTCTGCTCCACTCACTCAGCATTGTCGTGTAGGTTTTTCCAGGTTGTTATGAAGTCCGTATTATCCCCATTTCTTATGGCACAATAGTATTCCATTACCTTCATATACCACAGCTTGTTCAGCCATTCCCCAATTGATGGGCATCCCTTTGATTTCCAATTCTTGGCTACCACAAAAAGAGCCGCTATAAATATCCTTGTACATATGGGTCCTTTCCCCAATTGTGTGATTTCTTTAGGATACAACCCTAGAAGTGGTATTGCTGGGTCAAAGGGTATGAACATTCCTGTGGCCCTTTGGGCATAGTTCCAAATTACTCTCCAAAATGGCTGGATCATCTCACAACTCCACCAGCAATGCAACAATGTTCCAATTTTCCCACATCCTCTCCAGCATTTATCATTTTCCTGTTTTGTTATTTTAGCCAATCTGACAGGAGAGATGTGGTATCTAAGAGTTGTTTTGATTTGCATTTCTCTAATCAGTAGTGATTTAGAGCATTTTTTCATATGCCTATAGATAGCTTTAATTTCTTCCTCTGAAAACTGCCTGTTCATATCCTTTGACCATTTCTCAATTGGGGAATGACTTGTATTCCTATATAGTTGGCCCAGTTCCCTGTATATTTTAGAAATGAGGCCTTTATCAGAGATACTAGTTGTAAAGATTTTCTCCCAATTTTCTGCCTCCCTCCTAATTTTTGTTGCATTGGCTTTTTTTTGTACAAAAACATTTCAATTTAACATAATCAAAATTATCCATTTTGCATTTTGTAATGCTCTCTATCTCTTGTTGGGTCATGAATTCTTTTCTTTTCCATAAATCTGATAAGTAAACTATTCCTTGCTCTCCCAAATTACTTATAGTTTCAGCCTTTATTCCTAAATCATGAACCCATTTTGACTTTATTCTGGTATATGGTGTAAGATATTGGTCTATGCCCAGTTTCAGCCCTACCATTCTGTCCTAGTGTTGACCCATGCTGACTCTGCCTCTCTGGGACTGATGAACTTCTACTATTTGACCACTGAAGCCCCACTTCTTTCTCCTCTGTTCCAGTGTTCTTTTTTCCCCCGAGGAATTCTCTGGGTGAGGGAGGGGAGGGATTAGACCCGTTTACCTGGCCATTATGTCTACTAGAAGCTGCGTTTCATTCCTTCGGGCTGCAAGCGTCAGGAGTGGATGTTTTCCCTGCCGGTGGCGTTGTGCTGCCTCTCCTCGCTTCCGCAGACTGCCGTCCTGTGTTGGGAGTCCTGGGGATCTCCACCGGTTTCAGGCACCCAGCTTTCCCCCAGCCTGTCTCCCACGTGGGCCTCCCCGCCAGCCACTTCCACTTTGGTCTGGAGCAGCTCCCCACGCCGAGCCCTCTCCGAGCCTACAGATTCATGCCTTTGGCCTTTCAGACTCTCCTGGCTTGGAAATTTGCCCCACGCAAACTGCTCCCGGTTTCTGACTCTCTCAAATCTGCTCAAATTGACTTTTTTATAGGAATCTGACAGACCTTGTGAGAGGGCTCCAGTAAGACGCTGTCTTCATGCGGCCATCTTGGCTCCACCCCCCCAAAAGACTCTTGATGGAAAATGCTGTCCACATCCAAAGAGAGAACTGATAGAGTCTGAATGCCGATCAAAACGTATTATTTTCAGTTTCTTTGGGGTTTTTCATAGTTTTTTTTTCCTTTTGCTCTGTTTCTTCTTTCACAATATGACTATTGTGGAAATAATGTTTAACATGGTTGCACATGTATAACCTATATCAGATTGCTTGCCACCTTAGGGAGGGGGGAGGGAAGAAAGGGAAGAAGAAAAATTGAAATTTGAAATCTTATAAAAATGAATGTTGAAAACTATCTTTACATGTAATTGGAAAAAAATAAAATACTATTTACATTAAAAAAAATAGTGGGCCCTTATCTCTCATCTATTGCTAAAAAAAAAGTTATTAAGAAGCCTTCAGGTCAGTACTATTCTAGATTATAGTCAACTCCCAATTGGTTATACTTGCTGAGGCCAGGAGAATCAGGCAACAGATCCACAAATAAAGCAATCTTAAGGCAAAAATTGTCTTAGCATAAAGACTATTCAAAAGTACTAGAGCTAAAGGGAGGGTGTAGGAAATTGTTTTCCCCTCCTCATTCAAATAAATGATCAAAGATGATATACCTTTGAAGAAGTAAGTCTATTGACAAATAATCAGATTATAACCTTGTAGTTTAGTTGTTCAGTTGTGTCCCACTCTCCCTGGAACCCTATTCGAGGTTTTCTTGGCAGAAATACTGGAGTGGTTTGCCATGTCCTTCTCCAGTTCATTGTCCAGATGGGGAAATGGAGGTAAACAGGGTTAAGTGATTTGCCTAGGTTGTGGCTTGTCCTTCATTCTTGAAGAGGACCTTGACATCAGGAAGACGATGTGATGACTTGCAAATAAATTGGATTACAGTAAGGGAGGGCTGTGCAAAGTCACCAGCCTTATTGGGGTCACACAGCTAGTAAGGATCTGAATCTGGATTTTGAACTCAGAATCATCAGTCTTCCAGGCCCAGCACTCAATCCATTGTGCTACCTAGCTATCCTGAATCATACTTTTAGAAAGTGGCATGTTGAAGGATTGACTCAGTATTTTTTTTATGGCTTGACCAAAATATTGCAAGAAGGAATGTATCCTAACGCAAAGAGTCATAGTTTCACCTGTCTGAGCTAGGCAGATCGTTTTTATAATCCTGGGGAAACAAAATCAAACGAGGGTGATACAAAGTTATCTGGGAGAAGGATGTTAAAATTAGGAGACTGATGAGGGTAGACAATGCTGGGAGAGTCAGTGAGATTTAGGAATACTCTTTATAAAGTAAGATATTGATACAAAACTGATTACAGTAAAGCCAATATAGATAATATGTAATATAATATAGGCCAATTATATTCTGTTTGGTGTTGTTGAGTCATTTTTCAGTCATGTTTGACTCTTTGTTACCTCATTTGGGTTTTTCTTGGCAAAGGTACTGGAATGGTTTGGCATTTCCTTCTCCAGATCATTTTACAGATGAATAAATTGAAGCAAACAGGGCTAAGTGCCTTGCCTGGAGTCACAAAGCATCTGAGGGCAGATTTGAACTCAGAAAGGTGAGTCTTCTTGACTCCAGACCTGGTGCTCTATTTATTATACCACTTAGCTGCCACCTAGATCACATTAATTTTTTTAAATGCCGTGGTTAGCTTATCTTTTAGAAATACACTTTGATATATGCAATGTGTATGTGTATATAATATGTATATATCTATATATGCACACCCAATGTATATATCTATATATAATGCTGTATATGTATATATAGTGAGCATGCATGTATATGTATACATATACATATGTTTGTGTTTTGTCTTTTATCACAATTACTTCCAACCCTTCTCCAAACTGAATCCTTGCTTAGGACAAAGAAAAATAATTCAGCAAAACATATACAGCACATTTAGTGTGTCTGCCAATGTATACAAAACCAATTCAACATCCTACTTCTCTGCCATTCTAGGAGTGGTGTTCATCTCTTCTTTGAGATCTTCACTGTTCTTTCATTTACTAACATTTCCCTCTTGTGATCTTTTCACTTATTTTAGTCATTGTATATATTGTTCTCTTGAATCTATTTATTTTTCTCTGCATTAGTTCATATAAATCTTGCACACATCTAGGAACTTCTGCACCAACACTATTCCATGACATTCATATAACAGTTTTCTGCCATTAACCCTCTTAACTCATCTTAAGCTTGTAGTATCCTAAAATCTTTACATTTTTTTCATATGAATTGTCTTATAGCCATACCTCTTTGTTGTCTAACCCATCCTGAATTCCTACAGTTCATTAAAAAAATCTTTTCTCATCTGTGACAACCACCTATAACAACACAGTTCAGGCTAGATCTGTGGTTTCTTCGCGTTGTCCACAGACAATGTAACATAGTTCCTGCCCAGGAGTTCCTATTCCCCTGAGAAAATATGACTTCCCAGAGCTAGACCCAAACAATCAAACTTTAAGAGATACACCAACTGAAATAACTCTAAAGCTTGAGAGAAAATACTAAAAGATTTCTGATCCGTATGGCCATGGAAACCTCCTAATAGTGTTTCATTCAATAATAACCTCCCTTACCAAAGCTTATGCCACCAGAATCACATACTGCAGTCCAGGCACTCCAACTGATGTCTGGTACTGGCTCACTACCTTTACAACTGAGAAATGGAAAAACGTATCACCCAAAAAACATATCCTTCTACTGGTCACCTATCACTTGTACATACCTGTATAGAAGAGTATGTTCTAAGGGAAAGGAAGTTTGTTTGACTATAATACAGAGTATGAGCCAGCATGAGAACAGTTAAGCATTCAAACATTCTGAAAAGGCCATAAAGCTGACAGTTTGATTCAAGAAGTAATGGGAAGGTAGAGCTTGCTCTTGAAGAGGGTATAATTATAATGAAAATAGTGTTTCAGAAATAAGATTCTTGGTGCCAGACACCTGAGAAATACTAATTTCTCCCAGAGAAAAATAAAACTGGGCAGAACTATGAAAACAATAATATAACCACAAGTCTTTATTCTTATCCATTGTCCATTTCTAACATTAAACACACTAAAGAGATTACTTCTGTGTTCTAATGGTAAAAAAAAGGCTCATTTGGGCTCCCAGACATTGTCTTCATTCAGACCTTGTAGTCCAGACATTTCTTTGGCAATTATCAATATCCCTCCTGGGTCCTGTGAAAGATAGTTTAAAGTTTAGCAAAAAGAGGGGTAGAGAAATTCAAAAACATTTCCTAAATGCCCATTATGTGCATGGTAAGTTATGACACTACCTTTTATTGGGCAAATAATATATAATTTACAGAATGCCACCATGGCATTCATCGCCATAATTCAAAAGAAGCCAGGACTCTAGGACATTGGGAAGATAACCTGTTGTTATAAGTTGGACATGATTCAGTCTGATTGACTATTTTAGAATGAGACAAAGTGAAAAAAGTGAAATTCTAATAAACAATCTAATAGTTAACAAAAGATTTACTAACTGTAACATGGAAAGGACACTCAGAGAGGATACAGTACTGCCTCTTTTGAATACAGTTTTCCTTCCTCTGTATTGGCAATACTGCCATGCTAGCATTGAGAGATAATCCTACTTGCCTCCTTGTCAAATGACTTTTGTACTTAGGCCACCAAGAAACTATATCAACAGCCCAAATCTTAGACCCTTGAGCCAATTATGTCTCTGAGATGGCTTCAATAAATCTTAAGGAAAAACTAGCTTAGGCTGTATGGCAGATATTACTTCTACCTCAGCATCACACCACTTGGTGGAAAGGTCCTCAAATTAAAGGTCAGTGAATTTGACTTCAGTTCCAGAGAGAATTCTAGAATGGATCATTACAGGGATGGCTGGTGAATATCTAGAAAGGAATGAGTGATTACAATGAGCCAGGATGACTTCATCAGAAATAGATCATACCACATTTTCTTTTTACAGGATCACTGAACTAATAAATGAAGAGAAGGCAATGGATATAGTTTACCTAGGTTTTCACAAAGCCTTTGATAAAGCATCTCGTACTATTCTTATAAAGATCTAGAGACAGCTTAGATGAAATTATCATCTGATGAATTCAAACCTTATTGGATAGTTGGGTACAATGAGTAGTTGTTAATGATTCATTGTCAATATTGCAGGAGGTCTCCAACACAGTACTCTGGGGATCTGTGCTTGGTCCTCCTTGTTTACTACTTTTATCAATGACTTAGATAAAAGTATAGTTGTTGTGCTCATTCAATCTCCAGGGAACACAAAGGTGGGTAAGAGAGCTAACAAATGAATGACAGAGTCAGGGTAAAAAAAAGTTCTTGACAGTCTAAAGCATTGGGCTAAATTTAGAAAGATAAATTGGGCTAAATTTAGAAAGATAAAATTTAATAGGGGTAAATATGAAGTCTTACACTTGGATACTAAAATATCACCTTTACAAGTATATGCCACAAAAGATGCTTAGTTAAGCAGCATTTGTTCTGAAAAGAAAGATCAGGGAGTTTTCGTGTAGAATAAGCTCAAAAATAAGTCAACAATATGACACGGAATACAAAAAAAGCCAATTTGTTCTTGGGCTACATTAAGAGAAACATTCTAGGAATTGAGAAGTGATGGTTCCACTGTACTTTGCCTTTGTCAGACCTCATCTAGGGTATTGCGTTCAATTCAAGGAACCATAAGAAAGACGTTGATATTTAGAGACGAGGACAAGTACAACAGCCATCTGAGGATTAGTTGAAGGAACCAGGAATATTTAGCCTAGAGAAGAAAAGACTTGTGGTTGAGACCTAACATTTGTCTTCAAGTATCTGAAAGTCTGCCATGCTGAAGACGGATAGGTCTTATTCTGTTTGGGCCCAGAGGGTATAGCCATAAACAATGGAGTAGAAGTTGGAAAAATGAAAATTAAGGCTTATGTCAGGAAAAGATTTCCTAACAATTAGAGCTGTCCAAAAGCAGAAGGGGCTCCCTCAAGAGGCTATGGGTTCTTACTTCTTGGAGGTCTTCAAGCAGAGACTGGCTGACCACTCGCTGAGTATGTTATAATGGGGCTCCTTTTATGGAAGCATTGGACTAGAATTCCCTTCCAAGTCTCAAATTATATTCTTCTGTGATTCTAGAGGACCTTCTACCATTTAAATGGCTTAAGAATGATTACTGGACTACACAAGAAGTCTAACATAGGCAGTATTGATTGAAGAAAAAAAAAACCAAAAACTTACAAAAAAAAACCCCAAGCGACTCAATTATTCCCTGAGGGGAGTGATAGAATCTGGAGAACAAAGACTAGAAATCATAGGTTTCATCTCCTCCCTCCTGAAGAACTGAGTCCTTAGGATGTGAATGATCAGTACCAGGAACGCCATTGGTTCTAGGACAAAGGTGGAGAACCTGCAGCCTTGAGGCCACATGTGGCCCTCTAGGTCCTCAAGTGCAGTCTTTTGACTGAATCCCAACTTCAAAGAATCCCTGCTCTAGGGTCTGCTACTGGAGCCTGGTCCCCCACCCCTCCACTCTTCCAGGGCCAATTTCTGACACCTCACTGTGGCATCACCTAACAATTCCACCTCGTGCTAGGGCCCAAAACTGCCCCACCCCTGTGTCTCGATCTCTGATCCCCCCACCATTCTCTTTTACCTATTAGGGTAAAGGAAGTCAATATGGCACAGTGAGAAAAGCAATGAACTTTGGAATTAAAATCTCAATTTCTCCCCTCATGAGCTTTCTATATCCTTAATCTCTCTAAGTCTAAGGAGCTGTGAGAATCAAATTAGAAAAGGCATGTAAAATACTTTGAAAAGTGTACAGCATTCTAGCGAAGTTCACTTAGACACAGCCCCTTGCCCATAGGAGGTAATTAACAAGTGCTTGTTGAATTAGTTTAAAATAATCTCATCTTTCTGTAAAACATATTATTACTTTAATGAAGATATTTTGACTGTTCCACCAATTAGTTCATTCCTTTTCACTCATTGATTCAAACATTTATTAAGGCAAGGCCCTATATCAGGCTCTGAGAAATACAGAAAAATTAGTAAGATACTAAATCTCTGCCCTCAAGGACTTTACCATCTGTGGGGTCAAAGGGAGTGCTGGTACTAAGACATGCATATAAATATGCATAACAAAAATACAATATAATTGGAGTCAAGGAATATGAATGACAAGTCATACTGGACTTTAAAGCAACAAAAACCTCTTCCTCATAGTAATCCCATATTGTTTCCCTCATATCACAGATGAGGAAAATGAAGATCAGAGAGGTTAAGTACTTGTCTAAGGGAGGATGCATATGAATAATTCACAGGAGTTGCTCAAACATCTACCTATTTCGCCACTTAATAATATATGTTGACATGAGACCCTTTCTAAGGAGACTCCATCGAACACTGCACTTGCAGTGAAGGAGTGGTTGGTTTAATAAGAGGTATAAAGATTGGTCATAGAAATCATTTCCCAAGAGTTCCATATCAGCCGCTCAAATACTCAAATGGATCTATGATCTTATCGATGTTTGTATTCCCTCCAGAAATGTAGATAAAAACCCATCCATATTTACCCATCCTGTGTGATTCTTTTCCATTGCCTCCCCAAAGTTCCCTGTGGGGTTCCACCCAACGTTCTGTGGCTCTTCCTTACCTTGATGCCATACTTTCCTTGATACCACAAGGATACCAGTAGAGCACACACACTTTTCATTGGCTATCCTTCATTCTCCTTATGGAATCATCCTGTTTGTCTCCCACTCATGCCTTTTTATGGCATTATTTATATCATTTTTTTAGAAAATTCTTCATTTGTATTGTACAGGGTGTTCCTAAAGTCTGGACACATAGGCAAAAATGCATATTTTCAAGAAATGAAATGAATGAAATTTTCAACAATCTTTTATTTAACTGGAATATTAACAAATAACATCTTCAATATAATTTCTATCATTTGTGATGCAAAGGTTGATGTGCTTTGTGAGATTCACGTGAACTTGATGCAATAACTCCACGTTGTTGTCAATTTTAGCACATTCACTCTTCATGCGTTTGTGCGTTCTATCAAGTGTGTTGCTCAGTGCAATCATGTATTCTCTAAATGTCAGTCAACTGTGCAATAGCAAAGGTGTGATCCAGTTTGAAATGTCACTTGTGAAAGTCTGCCTGCTCACTTCTAACGCTTTTAGCAAGGATGTCCTCAACTTATCATAAAAGTTTTACATAAGTAAGAAAGCAGGAATATGAATTGTTAGTTACTAATATATTCACTTTTTAAAATAATAATATCTGAAATGTGTTCCCATGTTTTTGCTTTCTTTTCTTTCAAATGCCTTGAAAAATCAATCCTTCACTGCCCTCAAGACTACGAAACCCCCTGCCTCTTCTGTATACGCTTAGTCTAGTCTAGCTGGATTTTTTCCCCTCTATCTTTGTTTTCTTTGGTGCCATTTCCACTTTCTCTATAAGTACATCTGGGGTTGCAATGTTGTAATCTAAATAAGGTGGTTCCATTGCTTTTTATGGCAAAAAGAGCTTATTATAAATCTTAGCCTCATCGGTAGTTCATGGCAAGCCCCAAAACTCCCATGTCCCTGATATATCCTAAATCAAGAAGAATGGAAACCCCAACTTTTCTACTGCCCCTAAATAGATTACCACTAAACAAAGTGAGATGAAAGCTTCATATAGCAGCCTGGTTCCAGTGACCAGATCACTTAGTAAAATGGACATCACAAAACTGCATTCACATGTATTTACCAGTTAGTAAGTACCAAAATGTCAGGAGAGAAGCTTTTCCTAGGTCTGTGCTTATCCCATCTCTGAACTTGCTGGGTGACCTTCAGAAAGTATTGCCAGGAGAGGAAGTGTTTATTTAAGCCATTTATTTAAACCAGTCCTGTTGAAAAATAGACTCATCACATAAATATACGGACCCTTTAAACTAGCGGGGTGGTTAGTGTGGTGTTTGCTTATGTATATGTATATGCCATGCACATGAATTCCACATACAGCATTCCTAAACAGTGCATATACTGTGGATATATATTACTGAGACATTTGATTAAGATTAAGCCTACCACACTCATTTGAAGTGTATGTTAACAAAGCTGCAAAGAAAATTCAGCTGAGTGTCAGTGAACAGATAAAACCTGTGCTCGCAGCCCACATGGGTGGGCAGCCCCAGAACTGTTTATGTGTGCTGGCCAGGAGACAAACAACACTTGGAATTCCAACTGCTGGGAACCAGATGAGAAGGTACTACAAGCTACAGCCGTTGCAATGGACTAAGGAATGGGTCCTTTCAAGAAAACATTTCAGATTAAATCTATAGGGCAAGGAAATGCAAAAAAGAAGGTTCAAAGGCCTGCAGCATGTGGACCTTGATTCTGGACATATTCAGCCCTTGCCTCTCTGGAAACTCACTTGTTCCTTTTGCCATACATTTACAAGGAGATGTAGTTCAGGGAGGAATAATAAAAGTTATTAGAATGAGATTAAAGAAGGTACCTTAAAAACAAGATAGATGCTTCTCTCCCTAGGATCTCCCTTAAGGTAGGAGATAATGATCTCTCAAGAATCCATTAAAATTCTTAAGTCTAAGATGCTATGATTACATACAACAGACAAAGGATAAAAGGAGAAATACACAAATCTAATTTATATACAGATATATACACATATGTATATACATACATATAACATATGCACATGTTTATATATAAATATGTGTGTATATATACATACATACATATTATATATATGTGTGTATATATGTATATATATGTGTATATATAAATATATATATATATATTTATATATAAACATCATAACCAGAAAGACTAAGACATGCCTTTTGACACAGATGGGGTGGGGAACCTGCATCCTCAAGGCCACACGTGACCCTCTAGGTCCTCAAGTGTAGCCCTTTCACTGGATCCAAACTTCACAGAACAAATCCTCCTAATAAAAGGATTTGATATGGAGCAAGTCATTTAACTTCACTCTATCTGAGTTTTCTTGTCTATAAAATGACATACTTGAATTAGGTGACCTCTAGGGCACCTTCCAGTTCTAAATATATTGTCTTGTATCCTATTATCATAACAGATGAGTTCAAATCAGCAAGCTTAGATGAAGTGCATCCCAGCATTCTGAGAAAACAGACAGATGTGATTGCTGGCTCACTATCCATTAAAAGGCAAGTGCCAACCCAAATCTTAAACAATTTGAAGAGCTTATTCAAGATTTGGTTACTAAATATATGAAAAAGGAAGCAATGATCACAAGGAACCTGCAGGACTTTATCAAGAATAGGTTATGCAGAAGAGAGCAGAGTAGTTGTGTTACCAAAACTCTAGCCCAAAAGGCTCACAAAATTTTTGTTCTGAAAGTATAGGATAACCAAAGCTGAATACACAAAGCAAAAAAGGAAAAAAAAACCAGAAATGCCACACATAGTTAAAAAAAACCTATGAAATATTATTGGAGAACTTAAATATCCAGAGCTTCCATTCAGTGTCCCCTACCCCACCCACCAAGCCTGCTCCATGTAGCTGCCAAATGCACAACCTCACGGGTTTTCACTGCAGGTGAAAGCTATGGACATCTTTGTCCAGTCAAAACACACACACACACACACACCCCACAAAATCACACCACAAGATGAGACAAAAATGGATTCTACCCAGACACATGAAGGAAAAGGTCAGAACCTGGAGGAGGACAAAGATGGAAGATAGAGAAATCTTAGATTTCCCAGCTCAGACCCCAGCTAGGGTCCATCCCCTTCCTTTCAATCTTACACTGGGAAGGGACCCGGATCTAGCTTCAATCCTACTCCCTCAAACATGAGGAGGCTGAGAACACCCAGCCTCTGGAGTCTATGTAGCACCAGCAAAGGAAGGAACCAAAAAGGAATGGAAAAAATAAACAGAGACAAGTGATTGGGAACACAAAGAGAAAGACTGAAAAACCAAAAGGCCTAGGGAGAAATCTTGAGTAAAAATCTAACTCACAAACAGATAAGGTCATAAGGAAAGAAAGTAAAAATTTAAAGATGTCAGAACACTACAAACAAGTATCATTCTCTGGAGGAAAAGGAAACAAAATTCCCTTTCCAAAAAAAATTAAATGTACTCTGCATGGGACAACTACGACAATTTCACAAGTCCATAACTCCTACTCCATACATAACTCCATGAGGTAAAAGGAAATATACCAAAGTCAAAAAACTAAAACAATAGAAAAAACTATAAAGAATGTACTACAAAGACAACTGAGCCAGAAAACAGGTCAGGAAAAGATCATTTAAGAATCATTGGACTCTTTAAAAATCATGACCAAACAAAAAGCCTAGATGACAGCTCAAAAAAATCATAAAAGAAAACTTCCAGGAGCTATTCAACCCAGAGGGCAAAGTAAAAATGGAAAGATCCAATAATTATCTCCTAAAAGATAACCCAAATTGAAAATTCCTAAGAATCCAGAGCCAAAAATCAAGGACCTCTAGGTTAAAAGAAAGATACTGTAAGCAGCCATAAAGAAAGAGTTCAAATACCAAGCATCCCCAGTCAAGATAACATAAAACTTGGTAGCTGCAACAATAAAGAGAAGGGGATCTAGGAGTAATATTCCAAAAGAAAAAAGATTACAACCAAAAAGAATTTACCAGGCAAAACTAAGATTTAAAAAAGGATCATTAATAGAATAAAGGGCTTTGAAAAATTCCTTATAAAAGAGACTAAAGTTGAGTGGAATCTTTAAAATGCAAGCAAAAGAAATAAGAGATACCTAGAAAGTAAAACAAATTCAAGTGATTAGAAGAGGCTAAAGGAAAGTGAATTTATTATATTCTGAGAGGGAGAGAAGAGATAGGTCTTCCTTCAAATTCCCATTATCTTCTAGAGTCAGAAAGAGGAGAGCAAGACAAATTCAAGGCCTAGGACTTGTTTTGTCATATATTATGGCATTTAAGAGAGGAAAGAAAAGAAAAGGTAACTCAATACACTAAGAATAAGTGAAGAAGCAAGAAAAATTTACTATTCTTTGTTCAATTGGGGTATGCAAAAGGAATGTAAATATGTGGAGGAGTAGCTCAGGGAGGGGACATCTCATGAACCTCATCATTATCTGAAACTCGCAAAAAAGGTTTAAACACATAAATACAAAAGGTTTGGCATGAAAATGCATCAAAATCTGATTAACACAAAGATCAACCAAGATTCCAGAAGACCGATGACAAACATTGCTACCTGCTTCTTAATAGAGAGGTGATATACTAATATGCAGAATGGGAAATAGATTTTTGGACATGATCAAAATGTGGATTTTAGTTTGACTATGCATATTTGTTATAAATATTTTTGTTTTTCTTTTTTCCAGTGGGAGGGAGGAAAAAATGCTTGATAATTTTTTAAAGGAAGTAATCACTTGCAAGAGGAAAAAATACATTAAACTCAACAGGGGAACAGGCAGAGACAAAGAATAGAAAGAGGAGGATTTATAGGAAAGGCAGAGTCGGGAAAAGGAAATTCACAAGCAAAAAAAACCTTTAAATTCAGAGGGTAGATCATAAATTTGGAAAGCAAAAGGAGAGAAATAAAATATAAGAACTAGTGATCCAGATGTGGAATTAATGAATAGAAGAGGGGTCAAGAAATGGATCAGACTACTTCAACTATAGGTTTCTATCATTAGTCACCTTTTTCTTTCACCATCTTCTTTTAGATTAAGGGGATCAGCAGGAATGCAGTGATGGAGGGAAAAATATAATTAATAATCATAACAATGAGCATGAATAGGGAAAAACTCACCCATATAACAAAAGAAATGGATGGGATAGCATAATCCAACAATGTTTGTGACAAAAATACACTTGAAAGATAAAGCATAACATATAATTAAAATAAAGGGCAGGAGCAGAATTTATTAAGCCTCAGATGAACTCAGAAAAGTAGGTATAACAATCATGATCATGTAACAGCAAAAACAGATATATTTAAAAGCAATCAGCAAAAAGTACTGTTATATTTAAAGGCACCATATAAGATGAATTGACATCAAAATTCAATATGTTTATATATGCACCAAATGGCATAGAACTTAAAGGATAAATTGATAAAATTACAGTGAGAAATAGCAAATCTAAAATAGTTGGGGACTTTATTGTACACAGTTGAGAGTAAGATAAATCTAACAAAAACATAATTAAGCCATAAATTAATGGCCTGAAGAGAATTTTAGAAAATTTATGTATGATAGATATTTAGTGATTGTTGAATGGGAACAGACAGGGATATCTATATTCTCAGTTATATAATGCACCTTTACAAAAACTGAACAGGTTCTAGTGCTTAAAACCTTATTAAATGCAGAATAACGGAAATATTAAACTCATCCTTTACTAACCATAAGACAATAAAATTATAATCAATAAAGGACCTTTGAACAAAGGAATAAAACTTAAATGGAGACTAATTTAATCCTAAAGAGTTGTTAAACCAAAAAATAATTCATAAGAACAGTAGATCATTTCAGAGAAGAAAATGACAATGATGAGACAACATACCAAAACTTTTGAGATGCAACAAAAGTTGCAAAGAGTGAAGTTTATCATACACCCAGAGGCAATAAGGAACACATATTGCCATACTAATGGGCAACTAGAGGACACAGTAGATAGAGTGTTGGGTCCAAAATCAAGAAGATCTGAGTTCAAATGTGGCCCCAAATATGTGACTCTAGGCAAGTCACTTAACCCTTTTTGCCTCAGTTTCCTCATATGTAAAATGAGCTGGAGAAGGAAATGTCAAACCACTCCAATATGTTTGCCAAGAAAATCCCAAATGGGGTCGCAAAGAGTTGGACATGATTGAAAAATGCCGAAAGAACAAAATGATATATATCTGCAAAGAAACCACTATGAAAATAATTGCCACTTTATACACTGAGATCAGTTGATGAAGATGAATTGGCAGAGAAATACTATGAAGAATTCGACTAATCCTTCAAAGTCAAATCAGCACTCTGGCACTTGATAATTTAAAAGTGGGAAAAAGTGAGGCTGGGGGAAAGATATGGTTTTGGAAAAATGGACAAGAGAAACCAGTCCTGTATATTACACAGAAGGTTTCCAGTTTGTATCATGAATACTTTCTTTCCAAAAAGAAGCAGTAGGCACTGGACATGTCAAGCAGCAAATAACACCATAAGTAAAAATTACATTATATTTTAATAAAGAGGAAAAGATTCATTCTTTATGTGCTGGTTTTCTCTGAGCCACTGTCATCTTGTCGGAGCTAAGATCAGATTAGAATTACTGTCCCTTCCACTTCTCTCCAAAAAAAGAAAGAAAAATAATGAAAGTTTTGGTACACAATTAAAATAATTTAATCCTGAATTATTTAAATAAGTAATTGAAAGTGAAAATGAGAAATAGATAACAGAAATGATATCAACACCAGCTATAATTATTTCAGAAGTTTAGCCAACGAAATTAATTTCTGTAACAAAGAGACCAAAGCAGCCTGGAAAGTGCCTTAGTCAGCAAACTGAATTACTTGCCAAAGGACAAGATATGCCTGCCAAAAGTAATGCTGAGTCAAAACATAAACATGTTTGTAAAAATTAAAACAATAATTATAAACTCTCAGGTGCTTATCTCAACTCCCATTTGCACTGTCAGGTACCCTAGAGGGCTTACTAGCTATACCTCTCCCTCAAGGTTTCATGCCTGGGACTACACGTTTAACCTTTCTTTGCATCCCTAGCATTTAGCATACTGTTTAGCATTTAGTGGGCATCTAATAATTTTTTTTTTTTACTTACTGAATGACTAGACTAAGAAAAATTGGAAAAACATATAAATTGATGCAGAGTGAAATAAAGAAAACCATGAAGTTTTGAGGATAACTCTCAGGGTTTCTAGGGCAACCCTAAGAGATTAGAGAATTGTCTCTGATGTTGGATCATGTCGCCATTCTGGGGTGGTCTTCATAATCTCAGAAGTTGGTTATCATTTCAACATTATCTAACCAGTGCCAATTAATGTCTTCTCAATATCATCATTACTGTAGATTTATGCCTCAGTATCATTTATCCAATTAACCTCAATTAATGGTGCAAAAGTAATATTTACAGAAAAGGAGTAGCAAGAACAGAAGTACAAACACCCCTCCCTGACCCTGCCAAGTAAGGGCACACTCTCCCCTCAGTGTCCAGGGTACTGGACTCAAATTTGAAGTGATTGCTCTAAAGCATTCCCCACACGAAGTTCACATCCAAATGCCACAGAATAGATAGATCAAGTGTATCCCTTGCCACAGCAGAACAGAGTCTCACAATCAATACACTTCAGGGATGTCAAGCTCCTCGGGACCTCCCTGGTGCTTTACTTGGCTTGATTGCTCACAGACTTTGGCATGGACTCCACGTCCTATATTCCCAATGGCTCTCCTGACCTTTCATGGTTGACAAGTTTGTTATCTATTCTACTCCACCCGCAATACTCCCTCACCTAAATGCAGGAAAAAGCAAACACAATGAGGCAAGGAAACAGACACCATGTTCACGGCTACATGTCAACACAGGAAAAGAGATTGGCAGCTGTGAGCAGGAATCAGAAGCTCTCTCTTAGAGGCTTACAGCAGTCATTGCCTCGCTCACCACCAGGAAAGTTAGAGGTTGGAGTTCTTTGTCTGCATTAGAAGAGACCCTTTCTTTACCACCTGGCAAGTGGGACAAACAGCCAGAGAATATCTGAGCTTGTTCTGAAGTCTATGTGGGGGATTACTTCAAGCCAAGCATACTGAGCATGCTCATAGGGGCTGGGCTCCCATTGTAGTTTCCTGTTAGATTTATAAAGAAGTATACCGATGGGTGATTGTGAATAAGATTGTCTCGTAAAACAGAAACTTGAGAGGAAGGGGGGAAACTAATTTAAAGGAAGTGTGGCGAGTAGAGAAGTAGGAAGGCAAAAAAATAAATGCTAATTGAAAAAAAATACATGCAACTAAGCAAAATTATCTCAGGCAATTCAAGGGCATTGAACGACCTCTTGAAGCACCTCCTTCACTACAATGTATCGTGCAAAAGAAGATACCAAAGGAATGGGGGTGGGAAGCTTACTGACAGACCTTATTGATTCTGAAATAGACAAGTGAGAGAACATCAATAACTCTGGATGTCTTTATGAGCGTCATCTGGGGCAGCTAGGTGGCACAGTGAGTAGAGCACCAGCCCTGGAGTCGGGGGAACCTGAGTTCAAATCCGGCCTCAGACACTTGACACACTTACTAGCTGTGTGACCTTGGGCAAGTCACTTAACCCCAACTGCCCTGTCCAAAAAGAAAAGAGAGTCATCTATAGTTGAATCAAGGACATCCTCCATGAAGGCATTAGTAAGGAATAAGCAGGCTTCTGAAATCAACACTCAACAATGTGCTGCATCTTTATCCTTACATAATTAATTGAAAGATGGAGAGAAAATAAGTTCCCATTTTATTTACTGTTAATTACCAAAAAAAGGAATTTGATTTGGGAGAACAGAATTCTATTTTAAATGTTCTTAGATAGGATGTCATCACATATACATTCACCGAGAACATTCAAGATTCCCTGGAAAAACAGGCCACAGAAATAATCTTGTCCAATAATCCCCTGCTAATAAACACCAAGTAAAGCATAAAACCGGGAGATGTGAGCTTATCAATGTATTTGCCACTGTGCTAGAGGAGATCCGAAGGAGTCCAGGTCAAAAAGGGATTCCCTGAGGAAGGAGAAGTCCCCCAGATTCTCCCGTTTATGAATGACATTGTGTGTATTACATTAATACTAGAAACACTGCAGAGCCTCCTGGTAAAGCTCTAAGCCCTTAAAAGAGTTTGGTATGTCCGTCCACATAAGAACATGGGGATGAGGAATGTCTCTTGCCCAGATTTCATAATGCATTTGGAAACTGAAAGCCATCACTATAATAATCAATTGGGTTTAAACAAGCATTGAGAAAATTATCTCCTTCCTTTCACTGAAGAAAGGGAAGTGTATAGGAGTAGAATATCGCATATATTGTCAGAAGAGGTAGATATGTTAGTTGGTTTTATTGAATTGCTTTCCACATTCCCTACCCCTTTCCCTAGCAATCTCCTTACCCTGGAGTAATTCAAAAGCTTTGGACTCCAGCTCTTATAGTGCCAGCCCCAATAGGAGAGGTTTTGCCTTATCTCTCCAAGGCCTCACCACTTATCTTACTGTCCCTTTCCAGTAGCCTTCAACATGTTGACTTCCCCCATTAAAATATAAGTTCCTTGAGAGCACAGATCATCCTGCTTTGCTTATATTTGTCTCCTTACAGTTTATCATAGTATCTGGAGCATAGTAAATGCTTTATCTATTAGTCAATTAGCAATGATTAAGTGCCTTTTATGTGCTTATCATCTATCCTCTCTGCAGCTTAATCTTTGTTAAAAAGGATAACTCTCTGGATAGAAGAGGAAAAGCTATATTAAGAAATTAAATGTAATAATAAAAGATAATCAACTTTTTTAAAAAAACAGGTCATTTCAGATAAACTTTTTTTCAATACTATAAATCTGAGTCTGAGCTTTCCCCAATTTAACTCATCCTGTTGCTGTCCAATCATATGTTATGATTAGGTTATGTTAAAACATTAGTTTTTCTATCTCATGTAATGCTCTTTCTTCCTAGAGTCGTGATCTAGTGACTTTCTTTATTGAATAATAAATACCCTTTGTAACCAGGAAGTGCCATGTTTCAGGAAACAGAAGTGATCATGGCTGCCCATAATAACCAGGGAATATTTTATGAAGAAAGTTAGATATGAGATAGGCCCTGAAGAATTGTTAAGACTTGGACAACAGCTGATCTTTAAAAAAGTCATTTCAGAATTTATATTGGATTCTTTAGGCAACAATGATGCCATAAAGAGTAACAAGGCAGAAATTTACTAAATTATACTTTTTTGCAATGTTGACTATATCAAATTGAAACATTTTTATACAAATAAAATCAACAAAGTTAAAATTAGCAGAGAAATACCTCGGGAAAAGTCATTGTAGCCAAATCTCTGATGAAAGTATGATTCAGTAACTATAGAGGGAATTGATACAATTATAAAAGATTTGTTAACCAGGATATAAATGGTCAAATAATACAAGACCATTTTCAGAACATTTCAAATTATTAATAATAACAGGGAAAGTAAAGCAATTCTGAGGTTCTTTGTCACATCCATCAGATTGACCAAAGATGACAAAAATGGAAAACAACAGTTGTTTGTAGGAGAAGAAGCATACTAATATTGATAGAGATGTCAATTAGACCAACCATTCTGGAAGGCAATTTAGAACTATGTCCAAAAAGACACTAAATTGTATAGTTTTTTGAACTGTAAGATAATACTATAAGATAATACTATAAGAAAGTGTACATTAGGAAGAGGTCAAAAGCAAAGGAAAAGGTCTCATGTGTATAAAAATGTTAATAGCAGTATTTTTGTTGGAGCAAAGAATTGAGAACAAAGTGAATATCCATTAGTTGGGAAATTATCATCTCTATGCTGATGATTCTTAAATCTACCAATCTTTCTGGTGACCTCCAATCTCTCACCTCCAACTGCCTTTCAGACATCTCTCACTGGATGTCCAATAGACATCTTAAACCCAATATATTCAAAATGGAACTCATTATCTTTTCCCCTAAAGCCCAACTCCTCCTACCTCCCCTATTACTATAGAGGGCAACACCATCCTGCCCAGTCTTTCAGCAACACTATTCTCCCAGTCACCACCTAGAAGTGATCCTGGATTCCTCACTATCCCTCATTGCCCTATATCCACGTGGTTGCCAGGACCTGTCAATTTCACCTTTGCAATATCTCTTGAATATGCCCCCTTCTCTACTCTGATCATGCTCTCACTCTAGATATCTGGATTATTGCATTAGCCAGCCGGTGGGTTTTCCTGCCTCCAGCTTCTCCCCTCCCCCTCCAACCCATCCTCCATTTAACCACTACAGTAATTTTCCTAAAGCACAGTTCTGATCCTGTCACCTCTCTGCCCCTTGTACCCCAATAATAAACTTTAGTGTGTTCCTGCTGTCTCCTGGATCAAATAGAAAAGCATCGGTCTAATCTTCAAAGCCCTTCAAAGCCTAGTCCCCTCATACCTTTCCAATCATCTTACACCTTAGTCCTGCATATGTACTCTTTGATCCAATAATACTGGCCTCCTGGCTGTCCCACAAACAAAACACTCCCCCATGCCTGGAATGCTATTCCTCCTCTGTTCTTACTACTGACCTTCCTAGCTTCTTTTAAGTCCCAATTAAAATCTCACCTTCTCTAGGAAGCCTTCCCTAACCCTTCTTGTTTCCAGTGCCTTCCCTTTTTTAATTACTTTCCATTTATCTTATGTACGGTTTGCTTTGTATAGATTCGTTTGTATGTTGTCCCCCTTTAGATTATAAAAGGAACATCTTTTGCTTCCTTTTCTATCTCTAGAACTTAGCACAGTTCTTGGCACATGGTAGGTACTTAATACATATGAATTGATTGGTTGCAATGGCTAAACAAATTGTGGCATGTGAATATAATGGAATGTTATTGAACCCTGAGAGATTAAAAATGGTATTTGAATCATAGAAACATGGGCAGACATATGAACTGATTCATAATGAAGTGAACAGAACCAGGTGAACAATTTATACAACTACAGTAATGTAAAACCAAATAGCCAAATACTCAGACCATTACAATGGCCATTCACAATTGCAGGCTAATGATAAAGCATGCTTTCCTGATAGCAGAGAAACGATGACCTAAAGATGCAGAACGAAACTACATTTTTTTTTTTTTTTTTTAGAAATTGACGATGTGCGTATTTATTTTACTTGCCTATATTATTTGTTACAAGGGAAGGCCTCATGTTTTTTCTTGGATTGGGGGGGGAGTTGTGGTGACAGAGAGTGGTAAGGGAGTAATACTGATACCGAAAGGAAATATAATAGCATCAACAAAACATGTTTAAAATTCAGAGAAGAAAGCAGAGAAGTTCAGAAGAGGGCATAGACAAGCAGAGTGATGCTGGCACTATTTTAAATGTAACATATACTTTTTAACTGGTGCAGTAGAGAGACTCACAGCTTCATAAACAATCGTCTTTTTGTCTTTTGTATATAGAAATGTTCCTTTGTTTATGTTTGTAGAGTTCATAATAAAAATTAAGTCAAAAATATTTTTCTTTTTTGGAAGACACCAATTTGAACGTGCTTTACCACATTCTTATTTCTTTTCCCAATCCAAAATTTTCGTTCCGCAGTTTTTTTTTACAGTCCTAAATACTTTCCCGTTGCCTGTCATGGTCACCTAATTTTCACCTTGAATAAATTCTTCACAATTATTAAATTTGCCTTCTACACTCCATTTAATTACTCTCTCAAAATTCCCCTGAGGTCCTTCATGGGAGGCTGTTTTCCTCCGTTAACACTGAATCCAGGGCCTCATTTATTGGCTCTATTGTCAATTCTAAGTCACATATTCTGAATTTTTTTTCCTTTCTTTAGTTCAATTTTGTTATGAATCAGAGTAAAAAGAAAAGGTTACAGGGTCAGCTTCTGGATGAGGGAACCACCCAGCAAAAATCACCCCCTTTGTTTGTGACCTAGAAAACCCTAAGCATAACTTGGACCAGAAAATAAAAAGGAAAAAAAGGAAGAAGACTTGGCCAAATAGAAATAAGACTCTCACAAAAGAGAAAATGAGGCTTATTGCACTTTTGCCAAGAGAAAATTGGGACATTGGTTTTATCCAATTAATTTCAAATCCTCAGTTAGAAACTGAGGACTAGCAACCTAGGTATATTCAACATAACCATCAATCACTTTTTAATTAATTGTTTTTTTTTTTACATTGTACCAGATGTACATTTGTACATTGTACAAAGCCAGATCCAGGAGCAATCTCACAGCTGCCCATAACAAAAGATACAGTGAGTCAGCACAAAGAGAAAGACTTGTAACATTTTTATTCAATTCAGTTTAATTCAATAAGCATTCATTAGATGCCTATTATGTGCTGCATTTCATGCTAGGTAGCAGAAATATGAAGTATTAAAGGAGAGAGAAAGTGCCAAGATGGTGGAAAGGAAAATTTAGTCAAGCTTTCCTAAATTCCTCTCCAAACAACTCAAAAATAATGCCTCCAATTGAATTCTGGAATGTCAGAACCAACAAAACATCAGATGAAACAATCTTCTATCCCAAGACAACTTAGGCAGTCAGGAGGAAAGGTCTGTCTCACAGCGTGGTGGTCAGGCTTAGAGAGCAGAATAGACTAAGCAGAGGGGCACCAGCAGTGGATTTTGGAGGAGGCTGCATTGGCAACAACAACAGCTTCAGGAGCTCTCAGCCCACAAAAGATGAGGGGAGAGGATCAGGCTCTGACAACTGATAGGAAGGAGGCCGGAGACCCTTTGCTGGTGCTGAGTTCAGGACCCTATTGCATTTCCCATACGCAATTCTGGGTCACAGTCCCAGGGCCAAAAGGAGAGATACTGCTTGTGGATATTATTAGATAACATCTCTGGTTGTGGTTCCAGGTGGAGAGGAGTGCTTTGGGTTGCTCATGAGGGAATAGGGACCCTGGTTTCAGTTCCAAGACAGAGGAGAGCACTAGCAATTGCATGTGTAGGGGAGCAGGAGACGTGGTCACAGTCCCAAGGCCAGAAGGAACACTAACACTGGTGGCTAAAGGAGAATAAGGTCCCTTCCTGGGTAAAGACCAGACTACAGGCCAGGAGAGCAGAGACCACACTTCTGCTTAAACCCTACCACCTTAGAAGCACCAAAACTCTACAGACCTCTAGAAGTAACTCTGGAAATAGCTGCAAGAACTGTGGGGAAGTGCCACCTCCAACCCAGAAACAGAGTCCAACTTTAGTTAAAAATGAGCAAACCATGAAAAAAGAATCTGACCATATAAAGTTACTACAGCCACAGGGAAGATCAAGACATAAACTCTGAAGAAAATGAAGTCAAAACAGCTATATGCAAAGCCTCAAAGAAAAATGGGAATTTGTCACAGGCACATACACACAAAAAGAATTCATGGAAGAATTAAAAAAGGATTTTAAAGATCAGAAAGGTGGAGGAAAACTTGGGAAAAGAAGTGAGAGCAATGCAAGAAAATTATGAAAAGAGAGTCAACAACTTGGTGAAGGAGGCACAAAAAACACAGAAGAAAATGACACCTTAAAAACAGAATAGGCCAAATGGTAAAAGCAGCATGAAACTCCAATGAAGAGAAGAATACCTTGAAAAGCAGAATTGGCCAAGTGGAAAAAGAGATACAAAAGCTCACTGAAGAAAATGATTCCTTAAAAGTTAGAAGTGGGTAAAGTGGAAGCTATGGGTAGAAGTAGGTAAAGGGAAGTCCATGAGACATCAAAAAACAAAATCAAATCAAATCAAAAGAATGAAAAAAATAGAAGAAAACATGAAATGGCTGACCTAGAAAATAGATCAAGGAGAAATGATATAAGAATTATGGACTACTTAAAATCCACAATCAAAAAAGGGCCTAGATATTATATTTCAAAAAAATATAAAGGAAAAATTCCCTGATATCCTGGAACCAGAGGTTAAAATAGAAATTGAAAGAATCTACCAATCATCTTCTTTCAGTAATCCCAAAATGAAAACTCCCAGGAGTATTGTAGCCAAATTCCTGAGCTCAGATTAAGGAGGATGTATTGCAAGCAGCCAGAAAGAAACAATTCAAATATCATGGAGTCATAGTCAGGATCACACAATATTTAGCAGCTTCCACATTAAAGGAGTTGAGGGCTTGGAATATGATATTCTGGAAGGCAAAGGAGTTAGGATTACAACCAAGAATCACCTACCCAGCAAAACTGAGTATAATCTTTTAGGGGCACTTAATGAAATAGAGGACTTTCAAGCCTTCCTGATGAAAAGACCAGAGCTGAATAGAAAAAATGATATTCAAGATTCAAGAAAAGCATAAGAAAGAAAACAAGAAAGATAAAACATAGGACCATCAATAAGATTAAAATAGCTATATCTCTATATGGCAAGAAGATAATTTTAACTCCTAAGAGCTTTGTCATTGTTAGGGCATTTAGAAGGAGAATACAAAGACAGAGGGCACAGGTATGAGTTGACTATTATGGGATGATATGTAAAAATTAACGCATGTGAAAGTGGGATGCAATGGAAGGAAAAGAAAGAATGGATAAAATTATTTCACATAAAAGAGGCATGAAAGGAAGAGCTTTTATGATGGAGAGGAAGGTGGTGGGGGTGGTGGGCAATGCCTTACCCTTACTCTCATCAGAATGGGCTCAAAGAGGGAATAACATATACATTCAGTTGGGTATAGAAATCTATCTTACCATACAGGAAAGTACAAAGAAAAGGGGAGAAGAAAAGGGGAGGAGGGCTGATAGAAAGGAAGAGAGATTAAGAAAGCTAGTGGTCAGAAGTAAAACAAATTTTGAGGAAGGACAGGGGAAAAGGACAGAAAAGGACAGAAAGAGAGAGAAAGAGAGAGAGAGAGAGAGAGAGAGAGAGAGAGAGAGAGAGAGAGAGAGAGAGAGAACAGAGAGAGATGAACAGAAGAAAAATAGGAAGGAAGGAAATACATCATTAACAATCATAACTGAAAATGTGAATGGGACAAACTCACCCATAAAACAGAAGTGGATAGCAAAGTGGATTCAAAAACAGAATCCAGCAATACGTTTACACAAAACACACTTAAAACAGAGAAACATTCATAGAATAAAAATAAGGGACTAAAGTAGAATCTGTTATACTTCAGCTGAGATTTTTAAAAGTATGCAGGGCAGCTAGGTGGTGAAGTGGATAGAGGGCCAGACCTGGAATCAAGAAGACTCATCTTCATGAATTCAAATCTGGCCTAAAATACTTACTAACTGTGATCTTGGGCAAGTCACTTAACCCTGTTTGTCTCATTTCCTCATCTGTAAAATGAGCTAGAGAAGAAAATGGCAAACCACTCCAGTATCTTTGCCAAGAAAACTCCAAATGGGGTCACAAAGAGTCAGGCATGACTGAACACCACCAACAACAACAAAAGCAGGGATAGTCATCATGATCTCAGAAAATGTAAAAGCAAAAATAGACCTAAAAAGAGATAAGCAGGGAAATTACATTTTGCTAAAAGGTACTATAAACAATGAGGTAATATCAATACTAAATATATATGCAACAAATAGCATATCATCCAGATTCTTAAGGGAAAAGTTAAATGATTTGTAGGAAGAGATAGACAGTAAAATTATACTAGTGGGGCACCTCAACTTCACCCTCTTAGAACTAGATAAATTTAACCACAACATGAGCAAGAAATAAGTTAAGGAGATGTATAGAATTTTAGAAAATTTAGATATGATAGACCTTTGGGGAAAAAATGAATGGGAATAGAAAGAAATATACTTTTTTCTCTTTTTTACATGGCACTTTCACAAAATTTACTATGTATGAGGGTATAAAAACCTCACAGTTGAATACAGAAAAGCAGAAGTATTAAATGCAGATCATAAGCAATTAAAATTTATATTCACAAAAGGGCCATGGAAACATAGATTAAAATTAGTTAGAAACTAAATATCTAAATCTTAATCTTAAAGAATGAGTGTGTCAGAAGAACAAATCATAGAAATAGTCAATAATTTCATTAAAGAGAATGACAACAATGAGACAATACACCAAAATTTATGGAATGTAGCCAAAGCAGTACTTAGGGTAAATTTTATGTCTCTAAACACTTACATCAATAAAATAGAGAAAGAACAGAACAATAAAACCAGAAAAAGAGCAAATTTAAAAACCCCAATTAAATACTGAATTGGAAATCTTGAAAATCAAAGGGGAGATTAATAAAATTGAAAGAAAACCACTGAACTAATAAATAAAACTAGGATCTGATTTTAACAATAAAGTGAAACAAATAAATCATTGATTATTTTGATTTTTAAAAAGAAAGAACAAAACCAAACTACCAACATCAAAAATGAAAAGGGCAAATTCACCACCACTGAAGAGAAAATTAAAACAATTATTAGGAGTTATTTTGTCCAATTACATGCCTATAACTCTGACAATCTAAATTAAATGGGTGAATATTTACATACACACACACACACACACACACACACACACACACACACACATATATATATATATATATATATATATATATATATATATATGATTAACAGAAGAAGAAATAGAATATTTAAATAACACTATCTTAGAAAAAGAAATTGAACAAACCTGATGCTTGATGAACTCCCTAAGAAAAAGTTCCCAGGACCAGATGGATTCATTAGTGAATTCTGCCAAACATTTAAAGAAAATAGAAAAGAAGGACTTTATCAAATTCCTTTTACAACACAAATATAGTGCTGACACCTAAATCAGGAAGACCAAAAACAGAGAAAGAAAGCCATAGACCTATTTCCCTAAAGGACTATTACTGCAAAAAAATTAAATAAAATACTAGCAAAGAGATTACAGCAACATATCACAAAGATTATGTACTATAACCAGGTGGGATTTATACCAGGAATGCAGGGCTCATTCAATATTAGGATAATTGACCATATCAATAACAAAAACAATAAAAGTCATATGATTATCTCAATAGATGCAGAAAAAGTTGTTGATAAAATACAGCACTAATTTCTATTAAAAACACTAGAAGTTATAGGAAAAGATGGAGCTTTCTTTAAAATGATAAGTGGTATCTGTCTAAAACCATCAGCAGGCGTTATCTCTAATGGGGATAAGCTAGAAGCCTTCCCAATAAGATCGGGGTGAAGTAGAGGGTGCCAATATGAGTTATAGAATGCAGGACTACATGGTACTTTAGCATGAATAGTACAATGAAGGACTAGTCCCCGTGGTTTCCAATCTGAGAGGCAATTTCTTGAAACAAACCCAGGATCCATATGTATATCAAGCACTGTCATTTTGATTTCTGTTAAAGTGCCAACAAAATACACAGTGGGTAGGTACTGAGTATACAAAAATTAAGATGTCCATGCTTTCAAAAAGCTTAAATTCTACAAGCGGAGATTATCTGTATGTATATAAGTATAGTTTACACATACTGTTCTAAGCATGGAGAATACAAATGCAAGCAAAAGGAAAGACAGTCCTTACCCTCAAGAAGCTTACATTCTACTCAAGGCAGGGAAGAAAGGGGCCAGGTGGAGAAACAGTCCAGAAGCCATGGGCTAGTCTGGGTTTCAAGTGAGCGTGGCTGGCTGTGGGCGCTTCCTCAGTTAGAAGTCTTGAGAATGATTACATCACTCAGAAGAAGAAACCAAAGCACTAAAAGTGTTGCTGGCGTGAGAAGACAGCTGGGACAGAGGTTACTTGGTTAAATGGAAGGCCGAGGAGGGGAGGGAAGGAATACACATTTATTAAGTGCCTATTATGTGCCAAGCAGTAGGCTTTACACATGTAGTTTCTAATACATTTTGGTTTATTGACAGAAAGTCTCAAACACTTTGCTAAGTGCCTACTGAAAGTAAGGAGTATTGTGCTAAATAAAAAAGTAAGAAAGTTTTCTGCATAGAAATAGAAATATATAAAGATTAGGTTATTTTGTGAACCTGGAATACCAAGCTCAATTATTTGCATCATTCTTTGAGAATTCATAAAATAAATTTAATATGGAAATGACCAGCCAGATGAGAAAGTTCTTTTCCCTTCCATCATCTCAAACCCTCTTCTCCAGTCTATCCACTAATAAGTCTTTATTGAGTTTCTAGTAGATACTTATGCAGGCATGCCATGCTGGGTGGTCCTGTGCGAGTGTTTCCCATGTCTCACAATGGCATGCCTGCATCAAAGAAAGCACTGTGCTCTATGAGCAAAGCAGAAATGCAGTAATTCAAAAGAAACATGAGACATGCAAATATAGAAATCGATCCATTCCAAATGTTCATATGGACTATCTGTGCCCAACCTGTGATACAGCCTTCCAATCTTGTATTGGTCTGATCAGCCACCATCTGACACACTGTACCTTGCTTAATCAGCAAGACACTGAGGTCATTTTGGTCCTCTTGGGGAAGGAAAGACAGCAACTAAGTGGATACTTAGCACAGTGCTGGGCACTGCAAGAAATGAAGTATAATAAACACGTGGTCCCTTACTTCAAAAAGATGAATTTCCAGTAAGAGAAACATAACTAACACACATGAAACACACAACATGACAATAGATAATGGTGGCTAAATTATGTACTGATAGACTTCAAGTACTCTAGGGGGGTCAGAGGAGAGAGACATTAATTTGAGCTGGAGGAGTCACCAAGGAAGTAACAACATGTAGCAGAAGGAATGATGGACTTGTAATTAGAAAAACCTGGCCTTGAATCTTGGTTCCAGCATTTGCTAACTATGCAACCAAGAGCATTTCAGGTTCTGTGAGCCTGTTTCCTTCACTATAAAAATGGATGTAAAGATAATTCCACAACCCACCTTAAAAGGTTGCTATGAGGGAAAGTGCTGTGTAAATCTTACAGGATCTAGAACATGAAGTGATTTAGAGATTGTCTTGTTTAACTCATATGTTTTACAAATCAGAAAACTCAGATACTAGAGTGATTAAATGATTTGTTGAAAGCTACAGAGGCAGTAAGTAGGAGAGCTAAGATTCAAGCCTTTGCCTATAATTCTTGGGCTCTTATACAAAGGATTATTAAAGATGAGTAGAATTTAGCTAGCCAGAGAGGAATAGAGGAGCTTATCTAGACAAAGGGAACAATATGGTAATGTTTTCTATTGCTCTGACAAGCTGAATAGTAACTGTTCAGGCATGGATACTTCCATTATGTTCCTGCTTGTCCCTTATGTGGCCACTTCCTGTTTCTGATTTTAATTTTTCAAAGTTTGTTTTCCCAGTATCTCCCTTTCTCATTAACTCTCAAGTTAGCATTGTCTGGGAAATTAACTTGCTATTCACCCACTTCCAAATCATTAATCCTTTGCACATTTCCCAGAACTCAGTTTAAGGCCTTATATACCAGATGCTTCTTTTCCATTACTAATTTTTTTCAATGCTTTTGTTGATATACCTTCTGGCAAAGCTTTACAATGTAATATGAATGTATTAGTGGACATTACTAGGAAAAATGAAACTCATCACAAAAAACCAGCATGACTTCATCAAAGACAGATTGTGTTAGACTAGTGTTACTCATTCATCCCCCCACCATTTTTTAACAAGATTAGTAGACAGATAGAATAGGAATACTATAGATATAGTTTATCTAGAATTTTGTCAAAGAGTTTGACCAATTCTCCTAGGCTGTCCTTGTGGATATGATGGAGAAAAGTGGGATAGACCATAATACAATTAGGTAGATTTGAAAATGGTTGATTGACTAAACCCCAAAAGTAGTCATTAATGCCTAAATATCAACCTGGAAGGAGGTATCTAGTGAGTCTCTCAATGTTTCAATTTAGGGGCATCCATCATACCTATATTCAAGTGTAACAGTGTGGCCACCCCATGGAGCATGTGTGGGGATAGACTTGTATCCTAGTCTCTTCTAGAGATACATGTTCTAACAGGGACACTTCCCCAGGACAACTGAGCCTGTGCCATGGCAATTTTTGTGAGACCATGCATTTTGGACTCTCAGTCAAATGCATGTATAATCAGAGGCTCCTGGTAGATCCCCAAGGTTGGCTTACTCCCACCCCCATCACATAGTATCAAAAATGATTGGCCACTGAGCAACAAGAGCTTCCCACTCAGACTTCTGCTGTTGGTCTATTTTTCCTCTCTTCTCAATGTGTGACTTGGGACAATGGCAGCTCTCCCTTGGCTTTTCCTTAGTTGAGAGAAGGAGGATGCCCACCAAATGGGGGGTGGCTAAACAAGCTGTGGTATATGATTGTGATGGAATATTATCGTTCTATAAGAAATGACAGATTTCAGAAAAACCTTGGAAGACTTACATGAACTGATACAAAGTGAAGTGAGCAGAACCAGGAGAATGGTGTACATAGTAACAGCAATATTGTTCGATGAAGGACTGTGAATGACTCAGCTCTTCTCAGCAATACAATGATCCAAGACAATTCCAAAGGACTAATGGTGAAGCATACTATCTCTCTCCAAGAAATAGAATTGATACCATCTGAATACAGACTGAAACATGCTATTTTTCACTTTTTTCTTTCTTTGTTTTTTTTCTTTTATTCAAGTCTTCTTGTACAAAATGACTAATATGGAAATATTTCACATGAGTACAGATTTACAAACTATATCAGATTGCTTATCATGTTAGGGAGGGAGGAAGGGATAGAATTTGGAACTCAAACTTTTTTTTAATGTGTTTAAAAAATTTTAACATGTAATTGGGAAGGCATAAAATGTTATCTTCAGTTTTAAAAAAGATAGAAGGGATTTATTCTTGTCCCTCCTGACATCTATGGTACTTTCTTTCACCTGGCAGAGAGCACATGTGTTGGCCTGGATGAGCAGCTTCTTCTCCTTCCTGTTCCTTTCCTTGAGCACAAATGATCAAACGGTAAACTAAGAGATGGACTTTTTTCAACCTCGGGAGTTCAGACATTCCTGGGTTCCTCAGTCTATACTAGCTACCTTAGAGAAGGTACTCTCTGAAACTACTACAATGCTCCCCGAAAGAGGTGACTCTAGCTGAAGGATGAGCCCAAGCTGTGCCCTGGCTTGACAAAAATGTGAACCTTAAATGAGTTGCTGGGACAACGCAGAGATGAGGTGAACGTGAGTATTTTAACAGTCCCACAAAGTGTTTAGTCTTCCAATGCTTTAAATATCAGTTTCTCTGAAATGATAGATTTTATGAGGTACTGCTTTATTTTTTAAGTGTTTGTCAATTCACTCTTATGTGTCTTCTGCATTTTAAGCATTTGTTTTGTGGTGGAGGAAATATCTGACCTATACCTGATCTATTTTGTGCATCAAATATCTTTCTAGAAGGTATCCTGTTAGTCCATTTTTGGACTAGACATAAGTCATTTCCAAGCTTTCATTTAATAATTATCGAGAGACCCTCTAGACATAAGTCATTTCCAAGCTTTGATTAAATAACTATCAACAAAGTTCTACTTTGGGATAGGAGCATAATAAACCAGGGACAACTACAAAATCTGATACTCTATATGCCAGGATCTCCCAGGAATGAAAGCCTACATCAGCCCAGAACGGGGCTCCTAAGTGGGAGAATGCACATGCTCCCATCCCCTGATCCCAGAGGCTCTGTTGCAGAACACAGATATTTCAAAGGTGGTCTTGTAGAAAAAGGAATAGACATGTTTTGCTTGGTACCAGAGGGCAGAAACAGGATCCGTAGTTGAAAATTGCAGACCAATTTAAGCTCAATGTAAGGAAAACTTTCTTTACGATGGCGGCTATACAAAAGTGGAAAGGCTAACTCAGGAGGTAGTGGATTTCCTCTCACTGGAGATATTCCAGCAGAGTTTGGATGATCACTTTGGGGGTATATGGCACAGAGGATTCTCCAACAATCCCTACCTCATCATACTGTGGGAGTGACCCTGGGTTCCCAAAGATGGCTTGTGTATATATTTTACAGGTGACACCAGGTGGGAAGAATGTTGCCTGATAGAATCTAGATCCAAAAAAGTTTGTGACAAGATCATTAAGCTGAATCAAATACCATTTGAGCATTTGATTAGAGGATATACTGTAACAGGCAAGGACTGGAATAGATGGCTTCTAAAGTCCCTTCCAATTCTGAGATTCTGTCATTCTGGGTTTGCTGCCAAGGACGTGGAAGGTATCACACCATGCACGACATTATGGTGGCATAAAGGAAAGAGTGGTGGACAAGGATCCAGGAGAATTTTGGATCTGGCACTTAATTGGTGCTTGACTTTGGGCAAATGACTTAATCTCTGTGAGCCTCGGTGTCCTCATCTTTAAAATGGGGACAATATTCATACTGGTTTGTGGAGTTGGTTTTTGCCTATTTATTTGTTTTGTTTTGAGGTTTGGCATAAAGTGCTTTACAAACCTTAAAGGGCTATGTAAGTGTAAGTTGTTTTTGAACTGACCATAGAAACAAAAATCACATCCGTTTAATTAAATAACTTACTTGGTAGTGTCCATATTGACTTTACCTTAGCAATATTTTTCACATTTATATTCTCTACTTATCTATACTATCACCTGCATAGAGCAGGTTGCAAAAGACATCCTAACATGGCTTCTATCTTCTCCATTTTATAGATGAAGAAATTGAGACTAAGAAAAAGAATGAAAACAACCCCACCTTCTACAAGAAGCCTTTCAAAATCCTTCTCAAAGCCAGTGTCTTCCCTCTATTGATTGCCTGTAACTTATCACATATATGTATATGGATGCATATGTAATCATATGTGTATATCTGGTTTGTAGATAGTTATTTGCATGTTATCTCCTTCATTAGACTACAAGTTTCTTGAGAGTAAGGGAACACTTTTTTTGTTTACTTTTTGCCTTTCTTTGTATTCCTAGCACTGAGCAGGATGCCTGACACACACCAGGTGCTTAATGGATGTTTGTTGACTGACTGACTGACATTGCCCAGGGTCCCCTGTACTATGAATAGCAGAGTGAGGATTGGGACCTACCTCCTTTAACTCCCAATCCAATGCTCTTTCCATTGTGCTCCTCTGACTCTTTTCATGCCTGCTCTTTGGCAGACCGTTAGGGAAGCTCTTTATGGGAAGGTGGGTCCAGACTCTGCTAGCCACTACCAGTTCTGCCTAGGAATAAGACCAGCTTGGCAGCCATCTTCACTTCAGCATTACTCACTACATATTCCCCAAACCCAAATAGCTCTCCCTCTCAAATGCATGTTGTAAATTATAGGGGGAGTGTATCCGGATGGTTCAGAATAATCCGTCACCGCCACTGGAGAAGAGAATCAAAGCACAGGCCCTGCTGATGGTAGGTCAGTAGAGTCCTTCTGTGTATACAAAGGGCACCACTTTAAACTCAGTGTTCCTGGAGGGGGAAATATGCAGAGTGGGAAAGAGGAAACTGACGTGAACATTTCAGGGGGTGAAAATATTTTCCTGAAAATACAGCATCTTTATGCATTAGGTGTTGACATAACTAACCTTCTGTCTCGAGTCGGAGCTAGGAATAGATTTTTTTTCTTTTTTTACAAGAAAAAGGAAATGCATGGGTGTGGAGCCACTGGAGCAAAGGAAGTTTCCAGGAGACTTGTCATAGTACAATTTATAGACACGAGTCTCCAAAGGCTTGTAGAAGGTGGCCAGTGGAAAGGGTGTGATTTGTTGATTATGGACCTTGGCACCTGGGATCTTTCCTTCTGGATTTTACTAGATGTATATGTGTGTCCCCTATGTATGTATAGCTATACCCTTGTTGTTTTAATGAAGAAGGGAAAAAAAGAGGAAAAGAAAGAGAAAATTTAGACTTAGAGAGGGGAATTTGGAAGGAAAATGATGATTTGAGGTAGGGGTACTGGTCAGAATCTCTTAGGGGCAAGGAAACTTCCACACTCCTCTAGCATGTTTACTGGGGAGTCACTGATTTATAGCACACTCACCTGGCATCAGAGCGCTCATGAAACACAATAACACAGATATCATAAAGATCTTTTTAAGAAAAGACAAACCCCTTTTGCTCTTAGATCTGTCTGCTGGGATATGAACAAATGGGCTTTAAGAGCCATAGCCAAATAACCTGACACTGCTTGCTCTCCCTTTCCTCGCCCCAGCCCCCAACACCTCTCAAGTCATTGAAGCAACCAGAAAAAAAAACAGAAAGGAGCATGGCTCCTTAGTGAAAGCTAATTAAGCAGCTAGGCCTGACAGTCAACATGTCATCCTGTGGGAGAATACCACAGGCATGTTTATAGAGACCCTAGATGGTTTGTGCCAGAGCAAACAACCCACATGCACGGTACATCTGTGGCGAAGTTTAGAAAATTAAAATGTTTGCTCTGGAGAATGAGGCCTGTGACTCAGTAAAGGGTTGTACAGCCACAGTTGCTTCAACCTCTAGTCCATTCTTCCAGAAAATCCTCCCATCTGTATACACATTTTAAAATAAACATAAATAAGGAATAGTATCCAAACTGAAAAAGAATTACTGGAGTTCATCTTAAGGGTAGAGTATGAAAAACTGCAGCTGCTTCCTTTACCTTGAGAGATTATTGTGGGTGTATATGTGGAATTGAGAAATATGTGAACCAGTTTGAATGGACAACCTGGATTTTGAGGGAACTATTATTCCAAATGAACCCACGGTTTTGTTTTGTTTTGGTTCATAAATTGAACTTTGTTCCCTTAAAGACACTGATCTTCTGAACTCAACCCAGAGAAGCTCAAAAATCTGAGAGAGTGGCTTCTCAAGATAATTGGAATCTAGTCAAATCTGGATTCCTGTTCTTACCAAGGGAAAAAAAGGTTAAGACCCAGTTGTCATCCTTCAAGCATTTGCTTCCATTATTCTTCCATACCTACTCTTCTGGTGGATCCTAGGGGTCAAAGTATTCATGAGTGCTAGAATGCCAGGCCCAAAGACTAACTACAAATAGGGATGATGCAGCAAAGTCTGTAAGCATGCATTAAGTGATTGCTGCGTGCCAGGCTCTGTTCGTAATTGTGGGGATACAAAAAAAAGGTAAAAGACAATTCCTCATCATCGTAGACTTCATTATGATGCATCCCAAATGGACTTCAAAAACGAATTCGAGAGTAACGAGAGAGGCAAATTTTGCGATCCAATCTCCAATCCGAGACAAATCTATACAAGGTTAAAGGCATTGTTATATGGCTATACTGAAGACCTGAATGAATGAAAAAGGCATTCACCTATTTATGTTTTAAACACTGTGCTGAGTGCTAGTGATAATGGAATAGAAAAAATAAGACAGCCTCTGCTCTCAAAGAGGAAGACAACACATAAAAGAAAGTTCCAGTTTACAGCAGATAGAAAGCTTGAGATGTGCTAAGGGCACAGCTAGCAAAGCCCAATGGTCTTTAGGGAAAATTGACAAACCAGTGACAGTGACAGTGCTCTGCAGACTGTAAAGACAGGGAGAATGGAAAAGCTTGATTGGCTTTCATATATAGTGCCAGGGAAGGTGGTAAGACGATGTTCCCCCATCTCACTAGACAAATAGAGCTAGCGATTCTTGGTGGTGCAGTATGTAGAGCACCAGACTTGAAATCAAGAAGACTCGAGTTCAAATTCTGTCCCAGATACTTAACTATGTGGCCGCAGGCAAGCTGATTAACCTTCTTAGCCTCGGTTTCCTCATCTGTAAATAAGGGATAATAATAGCACCTGCCTCACAGGGTTGTTGTGAGGATCGAATGAGATAATATGTAACATGCTTTGCAAAACTTAGTGGGCTATGGGAGTGATAGTGATGATGGTGATAATGGTGATGATGATGATGATGATGATGGTGATGATGATGGTGATGATGGTGGTGATGAGGGTGATGATGATGGTGATGATGGTGATGGTGATGATGATGGTGATGGTGATGATGATGATGGTGGTGGTGATGATGGTGATGGTGATGATGATGATGGTGATGATGAAGATGGTGATGACAGTGATGGTGGTGATGGTGATGATAGTCATGATGATGATGGTGGTGATGATGATGATGGTGATGATGATGGTGATGGTGATGATGACGATGACGATGATGATGTTGATGGTGATGATGATGATGGTGATGATGGTGATGATGATGATGGTGATGATGACGATGATAATGGTGATGATGATGATGGTGATGATGGTATGGTGATGATGGTGATGGTCATGATGGTCATGATGATGATGGTGGTGATGATGATGGTGATGATGATGGTGATGATGGTAATGGTGGTGGTGATGATGGTGATGATGGTGATGGTGGTGATGGGGATGGTGATGATGGTGATGATGGTGATGGTGGTGATGGTGATGATGGTGATGATGATGATGGTGGTGATGATGATGGTGATGATGATGGTGATGATGGTGATGGTGGTGATGGTGATGATGATGATGATGGTGGTGATGGTGATGATGACGATGGTGATGATGACGGTGATGATGATGATGGTGATGATGATGATGATGATGGCGATGATGATGGTGATGATGATGATGGTGATGATGATGATGGTGATGGCGATGATGATGATGGTGATGATGACGATGACGATGATGATGGTGATGATGATGATGATGGTGATGATGATGATGGTGATGATGATGATGATGATGATGGTGATGGTGGTGATGATGATGATGATGATGATGGTGATGATGGTGATGATGATGATGGTGATGATGACGATGGTGATGATGACTATGGTGATGGTGACGATGATGATGGTGATGATGATGATGATGATGATGGTGATGATGATGATGAAGATGATGATGATGGTGATGACGATGGTGATGATGGTAATGGTGATGATGGTGATGATGATGATGGTGATGATGATGGTGGTGATGATGATGATGATGGTGGTGGTGGTGGTGGTGATGATGATGGTGATGATGATGGTGATGATGATGATGATGATGGTGATGATGACGATGGTGATGATGACGATGATGATGGTGATGATGATGATGGTGATGATGATGATGGTGATGGTGATGATGGTGATGATGATGATGGTGATGGTGATGATGATGATGGTGATGATGATGGTGATGATGATGATGATGATGATGATGATGATGATGGTGATGATGATGATGGTGGTGATGATGGTAGTGATGATGATGATGGTGATGATGGTGATGATGATGGACGACAATGACAACAACTCCCCATCTCATCAAAGCCATGTGAATGATCAAACAAGTCATGCTGGGTTTTGGGAAAGCTTGTGGCCAAGAAAAAACTGAACGGGTAAAGCAAGTGGGAAAGAGCAGCATGGTTGTGGCTGACCTTCCTACTGCTCTGTAATGCTTAAATCCTCATTTTTTTTTCTTTAAATTGTAGAGGAACTAACTAGGGGAACTTTTATTCTGGATCTGATTTTCACCAATAAAAACTGGTTACTAGAATAATGCTAGGAAATTTGTGAGGATAGTTCCGTAGTAATAACTGACATGATATGGTGCTTTATGTCTTCAAGCTACTTTTTGTACATTATTTCATTTCTTATCCCGATTTTATCAATGAGGAAACTGGAGCTCAGAGAGATTATCTAAATTGTGCCTGCATTCACACAGATAATAACTGGCAGGTGAGATTCACACTAAGTAATCGTCTGGCAATTACATCACACTGTATCTTGAAATTTGTGATAGAGAAGAGGAAAGCCAGACACCCTAAATTTGGGAAGAGTGGATTTCAAAGGGTGGAGAAAAAGGATAGGTAGGATCTAATGGAATGTTAATTCTACAGAAGAAAGTCAGTGCAGAAAGGATAAAAAACTCTCAAGAATGACATTTCAGAGGCACAAAGACCCAAAGTTTCCAAGAAAATAAAAGGAAGAATTTCTAAAATAGACTAATGCAGTTGTAAAAAAAAAAAGGAACTCATTCACCAGATTAGATTTTTAAAAGATAGCAAATGGAAATGAGGAAAGGTAGTGAATGCAAGATAATTTTTTTAAAGTTCAACATGATTCTTGAAAAACATCAGGAGTGGTAAAGCTCAGGATGAGATGACACAGGGAAAGAAAACTGAATAACAAAACAGGGCTTTTTTTAATATTGGGGAAAAGAGGAGGATCAAAGAAGGGAGGGGTCTCTGCTCAGGGTGGATAGAACAATGATAATGAACAACTGAAAGAAAGCAGAGCTGCTCAAATTCTATTTTTGCTTCCATTGAATCTGTCAAGAAGAGTGATCTTCATACTGAAAAATCCAGAATAAAAATAGCCATGTAACTCATGGCCTGAGCCCTCCCATTCTACCCCCAAGACTCTGGCATCACATGGAATAGATTAAATCTGGGACTGACCCAAAGGGATGTTTTTTAATTGGTTTATTGTCCCCATCAGTAGTTATTATAACAAAGTTTCTAAACAGAGCTTATATTGGGCTTGTGTCTAGCTTTCACCAAATGTGGGCAACAGGGGCCCAGTTTCCATTATAGGTACTTGAAGTGACAATGTGGGTAGGACAGGTTTTTTTTTTCTTTCAAAAGATTCAGAAAGCATAGAGGACTCAAAAGAACACATAAACCAACACAGTGACAAACAAAACATTCAAATAACTGAGTGCTCCAATAGGAAGGAAAATGAACTTAATGTTGCCACAGCATCCTCCACAGTCTAGACTTGTAGGATCACCCTTTGATTTGGGTGTCCTCCAGAAGGCAAACAAACTTTGAGGCTGCTAAGAAATTCCCTTCCCTCTAGGCCTTTTTCTCACTAGTTTTGCTCTCCAAGTAGGACTCTATTCAGAAACCATTTTGAATTTCTTCTTTCCTGCTGCATCAAGAAACCCCATGCCTTCTCTAAAAGGTCTAATACCCAAATTCTCCAACTAGGGGTTATCCACAAAGCAATCTCCTAAAACTGGTATTATGCAGGGAATCTCCCTTCTCTGGCTTAAAGGCTAGATTGTAGGATCAGGCTGCTTAGAGAATTTAAAATTTCACCTCCTCCATATAGGAAATTGGGATTTGCAAACAATGCCCATGAACTACTTTCTTGTGCCAACTGGTCACACTCATGTCTTCTCCATGTGTTTCCATGGGAAATCTATTGATTCCCCTGTTGTTGCCATCGACTAATTATCTCTTCTCCTGCCTCCTGTAGGCATGAGACCTATTTTTCCAGAGTGCAAATTTTTACATGTTCTAGCAGAGTAAGTTTTCCCACAGAATTCAGGAAAGTCTGGAAGTAAGTCTGGAAAGTCTGGAAGAAAGGCTGGAGTAACAGCCTTAACCTTTCGACTTCATATAGCATCTTGCTTTGCGTTTCTTCATGTTCTTATCATATACTATAATATATAATAAACTTACTGAGTTTTTGTCTAAACTTTGTTTTTCTCCCAAGGACTCTACAAAACATTGCACACAATAAGGGATTGTCAATGAAGGAGTGGAAAGGCATTTTTTAAAGTAGTTACTGGAGATACAAATACAAGACAGTCTGCCCACAAGGAGCTAACATTCTAAAAGGGGACATATTATATCTCGGTGAGTGGTGGACTCCAAAAGGGTGCAGTTAGAGGTAATGAGTGGGCTTGTGGGTTCAATTGACTAATATATCCTTTCCAGATCCAATTACTAATGTTGGACCAATCCTTGTTCCAATAGCAAGGGCTAGAAATGGAAGGGAGCAGGGGAGAGATGGGGAGATGAAAGTGAAACAAATATAGTTGGGGCTGGTTAGATGAAGTGAGTTCTCACAGATCAGTATAGCCCCAGGGCAAAAGCTGGAGATCCATTTGGAAGGGTACAAAGGACAACAAGGCAGAAAGATGGTGGTAGAGTACAAAAACATTTATTGAATTAATCTGAATATGCCACTGAATGAAACCATTCAAGCTTTAGTTGCATTAAATTTTATCTTATACTATGTAGAAAAATATATGTCCCAAAGAGCCAGTCACTATTTTGGTTGAAAGTGTAGTCACATGGACTGGTGGTACTTTCTTGGTAAATGATCTCTGAGAACAGAGGCATCTTGCAACCATATCTGCTACTTCTGAAGCCAGTCCTTACAATTCCGTAATCGAGCACAGCATAATTGTAGCAGGTGGTTCTCACAGGAAACCATATTGCTTTAAGAATTTGATTAAGGCCACATGAACATACACTGTAATTGAAGCGTTCTCAAAAGTGATGCCAGCAGAGTACATGCTTTGTCTAGTCCTACCAAGCTGGAGAGGCTTGGAGTTTGGTCCAATAACAGACTATATCTCTTGTCTGAGGACCAGTCTACCTAAATTCAGAGAGGCTCATTTCAAGGTTGCCTGCAGAGTGATGAACATCTCCCCTTCAGGAACTTTCAAAACTCATTTGTTAAGATACAGAACAGTTGCTATTGGTGTTAGTGGAGGAAGAACTCACAGCAATAAAACCATTGAGATTCATGAAGTATGGATGGCATGTATTGCTTTAAAATTTTTCTATTAAAATGTTTATATGTATTTCAATTACAGATAAAGCATTTTTAATATTTGTTTTTTAAAAATTAAGTTCCAAATTTTCTCCCTCCCTCCAACTCTCCTTCCTCCTTGAAAAGACAAGGAATTTGATATACATTATACATGTGCAGTCATGCAAAACATATTTCCATATTTCCATCTGTTGCAAAAAAATAGACCAAAAACCCAGAAAAATACAGTTTTATAAAAGTATATTTCAATCTGCATTCAGATATCATCAGTTCTCTCTCTAGGGGAGGTTAGCATTTTTCATCATAAGTCCTTCAGAATTATCTTGTATCATTTTATAGAGAGTAGCTTAATCATTCACAGTTGATCATTATACAAAATTGCTATTACTGTGTACAATGTTCTCCTGGTTCTGCTCATTTCACTTTGCATCAGTTCATGTAAGTCTTTCCAGGTCTTTCTGAAAGCATCCTGCTCCTTATTTCTTATATCACAATAGCATTCCATCACAATCATATACCACAGCTTGTTCAACCATTCCCCAATTGATGGGCATCCCCTTGATTTCCAATTCTTTGCCACCACAAAAAGAGCTGATATATTTTTCTACATATAGGCCATTTTCCTTTTTATTTGGTCTCTTTGGGATACAGACCTACTAGTGGTATTGCTGGTTCAAAGGGCATACACAGTTTGGTTGCCCTTTGGGCATAGCTCCAAATTGCTCTCCAAAATGATAGGATCAGTTCAAAACTCCACCAACAGTGCATTAGTGGCCCTATTTTTCCACATCCCCTTCTCATGTTAGCTAATATGATAGATGTGAAGTGGTACCTCAGAGTTGTTTTTTTTTGTTTTGGTTTGGTTTGGTTTGCTTTTGGGGGGGGGGTTGCTTCTTTTTTTTTAATTTAATTTATCTAATATATTTAGTTTTCAGCATTGATTTTCACAAGAGTTTGAATTACATATTTTCTCCCCATTTCTACCTTCCCAACCACTCCAAGATGGCATATATTCTGGTTGCCCTGTTCCCCAGTAAGCCCTCCCATTTGTTACCCCACTCTCCTCCCATTCCCCTTTCCCTTCTTCTCTTGCAGGGCAACATAAATTTCTATACCCCATTGCCTGTGTATCTTATTTCCTAGTTGCACGCAAAAACTTTTTGTTGTTGTTGCTTATGAACGTCTGTTTTTAAAACTTTGGGTTCCAAATTCTCTCCCCTCTTCCCTCCCCTCCCACCCTCCTTAAGAAGGCAAGCAATTCAACGTAGGCCACATGTGTATCATTATATAAAACCCTTCCACAATACTCATGTTGTGAAAGATTAACTATGTTTTTCTCCTTCCTAACCTATCGCCCTTTATTCAATTTTCTCCCTTGACCCTGTCCCTTTTCGAAAATGTTTGTTTTTGATTACCTCCTCCCTGTCTGCCCTCCCTTCTATCGTCCCTCGTTTTTATCTTCTTCCTCCTTCTTTCCTGTGCGGTAAGATACCCAATTGAGTGTGTATGGTATTCCCTCCTCAGGTCAAATCCGATGAGAGCAAGATTTACTCATTGTTCCTCACCTGCCCCCTCTTCCCTTCCTAGAGAACCACTTTTTCTTGCCACTTTTATGTGAGATAATTTACCCCATTCTATCTCTCCCTTTCTCCCTCTTTCAATATATTCCTTTCTTATCCCTTAATTTGAATGTCTATTCCAATGATGTATTCAGGAATAGGCACAATAACCACACTATATTCTTTCTTGGGCAACTGTCCAATTTTCATCATCAATTTAACTTGTCTGGCTGATATTTCAGTCCCTCCTAGTCCTGTGATGGTAATAGGAGTTCCATGGCTGAATTTGTCTGGATTCCCATAGATAAGGGTGGCCTCGGCCCCAGTATCTATTAATGCCCTAGTTATTGTACTTGACCCATTTTTCCAATATATGGTCAAGTTAATGTGAGGTCTGCAATCCAACTTACGTATTTCCTTAATTTGGGCTGGGGCCTGGCCTGTTTCCTAGTATTCCCTGGCATGTGATTCACTTGGGTATGAAGGTTCGCCATCTGCAGCATTTGCAGGAGCAGTTCTTATTTCCCTATCTCTCCTGTTATCGAGTCCTTTATCTCGGTACATCCTGTACAATTCATTGGTTGGAATGCCATCTATCATCTCAAAACCCACCCCTGCTCTCAATAGAGCAGTGAACATTTCTTTTCTTGTCACTCCATTTTGGCGCCAAGTTTGCTGGCTGTTCACCCTTCTCTCTCGAGGAGATCTGTCCCTTCCCCAGTCTCCTAAGTCATGTAACTGTAAAATCTTATTTATCACCTCTGTAAGATGGCTCCCTACTTCCCCAAGTAACAGATTCAAAATTAGTTGTTTATAAGCAGGGGGAGCTGTCCTAATTATTAAATTCCTATGAGGGATTCCTATGGGATCATTGTAATATTTGTCTGCAGTTCCTGTCATAATAGCAGTCTTCATTACCTCCTCCTTTAGTCTCATGATACAATCTTTAAGTGAATACCAGGGTCTGTGCTCAGTGGGCCACATAGAATCATTAGTATATCTCTTATTGCATCCCGCAGCAGCTAATGCCAACAGAGTAGTCCTGCTAGCATCATCTCCTCACTGATGATGCTCCCTAAAAGCTTGCTGAACTAGAGGATCGTGGCTGATACCTATGAATCTCATACAGTCCCTCTTATCTACTAATATTCCACCGGCCCCTTGATCACTGAGCCTTACCATCCAAGATATTAATGGTTATCCTACTCTTTGGCTGAATCTACTCAAAATATCTGTGACCTCTTGTGGTGAGAAATCTTCCTGAAATTCCCTTGTAACTAAATTGCCGCCTCTGGTTTCTGTCCTCCTCCTCTCTACGGGACGAACGCTTGTCTCAGTATTTAACCATCTCCCATTCTCTGTGCGAGGGATGTCCTGAACCCTAGTAGCGTTTTCTGTCTCAGCCCCTAACACTGTTTCATTTTCCCCCCACTCGCTTCCCCTGCCACCATGGCAAGGACACAGCAGGCAGTCAGGCTTGGTCTGGACTGAGTTGGGATGCACTCTTGGCTTATTTGGCCTCCTGTTGCTCCTAGCCACATTAATAGAAAAGTTCTCATCTGAGTCAGTGGGTTCTTGAGCAGCAATTTGTTCTCCTGCTATCTGAGATTCCCGTTCTTGCTGTGGGGTAGGAGTGCCCCCATCTCTTTCACTTAATCTCAATCTTTCATATACTAGCTGGTAGGCTGATAACACTATCCAGCTTTGCCTAGATAGTGATGCCCCTGACTGAATCCCAACCTCTTGTAAACACCTTTCCAAATCCTTAGGATCTCCTCTCTGTAGCCTTGGTTCCCAGTTTTCACAGGGTCCGGCTTTTTTAGCCAATTCCTTTGCTAAGGAGGAATAAAATGGATCCTCCCACCCTGGGATATTCATCTCTTCCTCTGAAGTTCTTCTGCTTCTGAACAGAGATCTTATATCTAGCGATCCCATCCACCTCGTCGCCAAATATATTAGGAAGGCAGAATTTATGATTTCAAAGAGAATCTCATATGTGCCTAAAAGGTCCGGAACCGCAGGATATAAGGAATTCTCTAGGCAGAAGGCAGGAGAACTAAAGCATGTATTTACACTCCACAGTAACAATCCCACAAACCAGCATCCCCATTTTGATATTTTCATCAAAAGCTTCCAGGCCCAATAAGTCCGCCTCACAAGAGTAACTAGGAGGCCACAGAGAAGCGAGATGGTATAAGGCAAAATCGTATACATGCTTCCCCTCTACGGTAAGAAGATTACCCACTAGCCTCTAGTCAGCTCTGCTACCGGCAGCTCAGCTTCGGCTGTAGGCGTCTCTGGCTCCAACCGGAAAAGGAAAGGAGGATCTTCAAGCTGTCCTCTCCCCTCTTATAGAGTTTTTGACATCATCAAGCGCCGCCTGAACAACCAGGGCCGATTGGTTCTTGACTTGGCCCCTCCCCCAGCGTAGACCACGTTAACACACCTCCCCTCAGCCAGCGCCACGACTCATCACACAGGAAGCTCTGGTCCTGCCCCGGAAGAGCAAGCCCCAGCATCCAGGGAAGCTCAACGAGGCAAGCTGAGTCATTCAAAGAAAACAAAGTCCATTCTGGCTACATATACACACACATATACACACATATATATGCACATATACACATACATATACATATGATTTGTCCTTGCAGATGGGACTTATAATTTCATACCCAATTTGGATGGTAGTAGCAAGATTTGGACCCAAGTCTTCCTAACTGCTAATCCTGCACTCTATTCACTCCCTCATACAGTTTGCTGCCTGCCTGGGGAGCCGTGCCTGGCACCACCCACTGGGAACCATGTGGAATTGCAAGAAATGTTAAGGTAATTCTTGGTGCTGCCTGCATGGAGCCATTAAGAGCTACCAGAAGAGCTTGCGAAGACCTGGAGGAGGAGCAACTCAGACAGCTGCACTTAATGAGCATTGGATTTGAATTCAGAGGACCTGAGTTTGAATTTGGCCTTGCTAACAGTGTGCAAGCCACTAAATCACCCTAGGACTTGCTTGGACCTATTAACTTCTAAGTTACCATTGAAAGGGGTCAGATTGTTCCAGGGCAAGGGTGGGGAACCTGTGGCCTGGAGACCACATGTGACTGAATCCAAACTTGTGGCCCTAGAGGCCACATGTGGCCTCAAGGTCTCAGGTTGCCCACTCCTGCTCTGGTGCTTCAATTTTGAAACTGGAACAAAATGAGACACTTGTAGAGCAACTAACAAGTTTAAATAAAACCATATTATAAGGAGGTTTACTTAGCTACAGTAGGGAAAGGACGCTCAACAGGGATAGCTTCCTTGCTACTGTGCTGCCCTTGCTAACACGCTGGTCAAATCCACCTCTTCAGGAGCTAACTTTGTACTTAGGCCACCAGAAGGCTGTGGCAACAACCCAAGCCTTAGTCTTCTGGGTGAATTAAGTCTAAAGGATAGTTCCAAGGCATTTTAATGAAAACAATTAACCTGGCCAACCTGGGAAATAGTGCTCCTACCATGGCTTTCTTCCAAATCTAAATCCTATGAACTTGTTTAACCTCTATGGATCTCTGTATCTTCATCTGTAGAGTGGGTTGGATTAAATGAGCTCTAAGTTACCTTTGAGTGCTAAATCCTTGATCTTATGAACTCATTAACTCTCTGGGCAGGAAAAAGACCGGAACTAGATGATCTCTAAGACTTTTCTCCTTACCAACATTCTGAGATTCTTAATGATCACCCTTCTACCTTCAAGTGTCTTGGTTCCTCTTCCAACATCCTACTCACTAGCCTGGCCCTCAGACAAGATTTCCCTAATTGATCAATGGTGAGCATCTTCCAATGGAACGCCACCTTCTTGTCTTCCTGTCCCAAACTTAGAGGTGAACCTCATGGGAGCAGTAAAGATCTAGCCAGAAAGAATGACAATACCTTTAAGACCTCTCCAGCTTTTGGACAATCTCTCCCATACCCAACCCTTCCAAATCACTCCACACCCAATTTTTGCCAAGAAAAAAAGAAGCCAAGTGAAGATACTTATTTAAGACTCCTCATTTGACTGTGCTAGACTCTCTAAAAGATTGACTTCCTCCTTCCTTTCAATCCTTCCCCCCACTTCCCGCAATGTATATATGAAGCATGTGTGAATATTTTACTCTTCCTGGCTTTAATCACCTTACCTCAGCATCTTATTGTGGCCATGGATTTCAAAGGTCCCCACCCACCAAATGCATTGCTTTTCATTTTCTTGCTTTTTATGTACATCCAAATATCAAGAGGTTTCTAATCCTTCTCATTTGGGTTGGTGGTTTTCACTTGTAGTTTGTTTTGTTTTTCTATATGAAAGGGATTTAGGTTGGCCTGGTCATGAATGATATGCCAACAACTCCAGTCTGAAAACCAGCTTTTTATTTTGGTGGAAGTTGGATCCGGGATTTCAGAGACACTTTGGAATCAGACTGCTTTCACTGTTCACTTTTCATTAAATATAAATTGAAAGTAATAAACACCTCCTGATTTAGCCTGGTATTTTTTTTCCTCTTCAGTAAACATTGACAGGCAGAGCAGGGAGGAAAGCACCACTCAGAATGCTTTGCCAATACAAGAAGAAAAAGGAACAATTTAGTTTTTGCTGGACCTGATCAAGATGGACACATCCAGGTGGGCTCTGAATTTCCTAGTTGAACACTTTGGAATCAACTGTACCCCACATTCCCACTACTCATTTTATCTTTTAGATAGATGGCTGAATCATAGTATCTTCATAGGAAGAGCTCGTTAGCTAATAAACCTGCACATTGTGTTCTTTGTAAAGGGGTTTGTCTTTAAGATTGTACCCCTTTCTCTAGAGATAAGGGAAACAAGACTTAAGGGAGTAAGCGACTTGACCAAAGCTTTAATAGGGCAGTAATGCCGCAAGGGAGATTAAAATTCAGAAGTTCCTGAGCCCCTGATTTGGGGCTCAGACCACTAGAACAGGCTGCTCTCTGTGTTGTCTTTCAATCCAATTATAACAGAGAGAGAGAGGAACAATGTAAAACACAAAAAATTTTAAAAAAAACTTAAAAAGACATTCCAGAGCATGAATTAATGGACCATTATAAAGTGTGTGGGACCAAGGAAGCAATCTAATTGGCTGTTGAGAATTCCAGCCTGGGTGATTCTGAGAGAGCCATCACTCTCTCTGGTGCCTTATTAGTCACAGGGGCCTCCCACAGAGCCATCTACCCAAGGAAAGGGGGGGATATCTTGGTGATTTTTTTTCCTTCTGCTGTTCCCCACCCCCCTAATTAATTTTAATCCATTTATGTGTAATTTTGAAAGTGCTGGGGGCAGTGGGATTCTGAAGCTTTTAGTGCCTTTGTCCCAACCACGAGATCAAGCAGCAGCCTAAGTGGCAATGCCTACCACATGGAGCTTTGAAAAACCGCAGACTAGAGAAGCCAGAAGTGGAGAAGGTTGGAGAGAGAAGGGGGAAGTTGGGGGGTGGGTAGCAGAGAGTAATTATCTTGAGGCTAGCTGTACAGCCCAGCTGTAGCATCAAATATGAAGCAGTGCAAGAATGGCTGCAAGAATGAGTGATGAATACTTCATTCTCAGCACCATCTTTTACAACTGATGAAATCAAAATCTTTTAGAAAAGACTAAAAGTTATGGAATTAGAATTGATTTATCATTATAATCATTAAAGTAATTTTCCTAAGGTTGTTTTGACTTGTGCCCTTTTATAGAATCAGCAGATTTTAGACCTGGTGAACTCCAAGACCATCTAGTCATGGGATCATGGATTTAAAGTCCTGAGAGGTCACTGGGTCCAACCACTCTCATCTTATAGGTGAGGAAACTGAAATTGTGACTCACCCAGAGTCACACACACCTAGTAAACGTCTGGGACGCTCCGTGAACTCAGATCTTCCTGACTCCATGTTCAATGCTCTGTTTAGTACACCATCCAGCTGACTCTACTTAAACCTTTTCATTTTAGAGAAGAGAAGTCTTATACCAGGAGAGGTTGCGATCTGTCCAAGGTCATGCAGCCACATGGCAACAAAGCTGGGACTCATCTGGTATTCTTTCCCTACTTGGTCACACTGCCTTTCCTGCTGTCCTAACAGATGCTCTGTCCAAAGTGCAGACAGGAAGAAAGATTCTATACCTTATTTTTCAATAGGGTTTCTTTCACTCACTTTAAATCAGCTTTTAATTCAAATTCAAAAAAGACAAAAGGCAGATACAAGGATATAAAATAATTCATAGTTCCCAATGAACCTGGTAGGGGGGAAGGCAGAGGGGGAAGGAAGCTTGGGGGGAGAGTGGAATTGAGGATGACACTTTAGTTTATATAAGATGGTGAGTTATGCTGAGAGAAAAATAAAAGAGCTTAAACAGTTAGTTTTATGAGTGGCCTGGGAGAACAACTAGGAAGAAACATGACTAAGCGGTAGATCTGTATTCTGTTTACCTACAAATTCTATATGACATTTCTCCCTACTCAGAGCCAGAACCATTAACTAGAGCAGGATGACCAGGGCTTTATTCCAGGCTATATAAATATGAAGGGAGAGAGGGAAAGCACTTTCAGTCTTTAAGTAGCAGAAACAACTAAGCTTAACACCTACTTAAGGAGAGTAATTAGTTAACATAGGAACCTACCAGATGGTCACTTGCACTCAATCCCAACAGGACTCACACTAGGTGAGCACTTCCCTGACATCATCCTACTCTGCTCTCCCCCTCTTAAGAGCAACCTCTCCCACCCCCACAGTAGCCCTGTGCTGTTCCACAGTCTCTAACATCCCTCCCTTCCACTTCATTTAGGGTGCCTTTAGTGTCACCTGCCCTGGGCTCAAAATTTACTAGTGACAGCTCTGATCCCAGTGACAAAAGAAAGAGGCACAGATGGAGCTCCATTGAATCACCTCAAGGCACTGCACACAGTAGGCCCTTAATGAGTATTTGCTGAATGAATGATTTGTAGATTGCTAGAACTGGAAGGGACCTCAGAGATGGTCTAATCCAGGCATTCTTAACCTAGAGTCTTCTTTGGTTTTTCAAAAAATATTTTGACATCAGGTTTCCTTTGTAAACCTATGTATTTTATTTTAATTTAAGCATATGAAAACATTATTCAGAGAGGGGGTCCATAGACTTTACTAGAATGCCAAGGAGTCTATGACACAAAAACAAGGTTATGAACCCCTGGTCTAATCCAGTCCCCTCAAATGAGGACCAGAGAGAGGAAATGAGGGTGGCCTTGGCTGAATCATCTGCCTCCAAATTAGTGTTCTTTGCACAGCTCCATTCTACCCCCTAAGAGATGCCACCAAAAAGCTAGGCCTTGTACAGAAATAAACAGCATCTGGGGCTGTCTAGCTGACCGACTGGCACCCCGCCCCATCTCCGACACATACTCACCAGCTGCAGGTTGCCCTTTTGTGAGATCCCCTTCCTTTCTTTACAGTCAGATTTTTCCCCTTTTGAAAATATAGGAATATGAGGGATGTGTACCCACTAGGAATGGCTCCATCCTGCTTGCATTTGGGAATCTCTACAGGCAAAACAGCAGAAGAAAGGGGGAAAAGGCACAAAAAATACTTGAAACCACCATTACTCTAAGTCCCTTTCATTAAACAAGGAAAACATTTTAAAGAAAAATCTTAGTGCAATAGCTCTCAAAGTGTGGTCCACAAACCACAGTCTGTGAGCATTCTCCAGGTGGTCCATGAGTTGGTCCCTTGTAGGATAGCATTAATGTTTTTAATGTGTCAATGTCTGTGCATAGGTTTCTGGCATGAATTAATAATATACTTATGATATCCCTCAGTGGCATCTCATCAAAAGCAGCACCAGGCTTCCCATTAATTCTGGCTGGATCTTTTGCAGTGAGGTTTTGGTTTGGGGGTTTGGGATTTTTTTTTTTCAATAATAAGTAGGAGTGGGTGGGGTACGTAGTCCATGGTTTCTTTGAGAATTGCTATCTTGGTGGCCTGACAGAGTTAAGACAGTTTCCTGAAGGGCCTACTTACTCCTAGAAAATAACATCTGTACTGGCATATAAAAAGATAAATAAGATTAGGTCCCATAAGGAGCTTACAGTCTTGTAGGAAGACAAAAACATACACAGATAAGATAAAATTAAAATGACTATATATGTGCAAAAGATGAATAGGAAAGGTTTTAAGAGCAGATGAATGCCCACTGCATGCATGGATTTTCCTTGACTTACCTAGATTTGAATGAATAATGCAGAGAGGAAGTGTAATTATTTTAAAATGAAAAAGTACTTTAGCTATCCCAGGCCTTGCTTGAATCAGTCAGCTCCACTAACAAACCTTCTCTCAGTCCTGTTACATACTTTTCGTTTTATTTGGATAGAAATACATCTATGTGTGTTTTGATGGAAATTTTTAATTTTGGAAATGATCATAGGCAAAGAATATGGCTGTTCTACTGCAAGCCAAACTGTCTAAATGCAGCTCAGCTTTCGTGCAGTTCTCGGCTCTGTTCCGCTCTGCTCACAGGGAGGCAACTCGTCACAGTGATCCCCTGTTAGGCTGTTTGCTTTGGCAAAGTCGTCGCACATGTGTGCATGAGGAAAGGTTGGATAGTAAAAAGGATTAAGAGAGTAGCAAAAATGGAATTACAACAACATTTCATACCTTTCTACCAGCTCTGGTTCAAATTCAGAATTTTGGATGTGGATAGGAACAGGAATGACAAGGAATTCATTACATTTGCCCATTGTTCTATGCCAAGCCTGACCCAGGTTGATCCAGAGGTTCAGGCTAGGAATGGGAAGGAAATGAGACACCACTAGACTGCATAAGCTTTAACACAAAGAAGTTGACTCAACAGTAGCATGGGAAGGATATTTAGCAGAGACACAACTTTGCTATAATGGTGGCACCTGCATTTGCCATGATGATCCCCTGGGTCAAGAATGCTTTGTTTACTTATCCAGTAAATGAGATAACATTTGTGAAAGCAGTTAGCATGGTGCCCGGCACATAGTAGGCACTTAAATAAATGTATAGTTCCTTTGTTTCTCCCAGTAGGAATATCATCAAGCCTAAGGAGTACAAACTACTCACACACTTGACTTTTCTGCCTTACAATTCAAGCTTTTGCTCTCTTTATTAAATGGGAGTTTCCTTTGTAAGGAAAAATTCTACTCATCAGCAAGGATCTTCCTTCCATTCTCACCAGACTGGTAATGGGTATTGCCCCTTTGTTGTTATTGTTGAGTCATTTAAGTCATGTCCAACTCACTGTGACCCCATTTGGGGTTTTCGTGGCAGAGATACTGGAGTGGTTTGCCATTTCCTTCTCCAGCTCATTTTATAGATGAGGAAACTGAGGCAAACAGGGTTAAGTGACTTGTCTAGGGTCACATGGCTAGTAAGTGTCTCTGAGGCCACATTTGAACTCAGGTCCTCCTGATTCCAGGCCTGGCACTCCATCCACTGTACCATTTACCTGCCTCTAGATATTGCTTCTACCATGCAAGTACTGGACACTGAATTCCTTTCTTGAGCTAAACTGCCAAGAATTCAAACTCTGCTTCAGAAAGTGCAACTCCAATGAGCTGGCCACTTTGTTCAAATGCCAAACATACATTTGCCTAAAAGACTATTTTATGGAGAACTCACACAAGTAAGCACTCACACAGAGGTCAGGAGAAGCGATACAAGGACACTCTCAAGGTCTCTCCGAAGAACTCTGGAATCGATTGTGAGACATGGAAGACAATGGCACAGGAGGGCACAGCATGGCATGCCTGCACCAGAAAAGGCACTGTGCTTTATGAGCAAAACAGAATTGCAATAGCTTAAAAGAGATGTGAGAGGTGCACATTTAGAGACATCTTCACTCCAAACGTTCACATGACCTGACCGGTGGTAGAACCTTCAAACTCATATTGGTCTGATCAGCTACAGTCAGACATACTGCACCTTGACCCCAACATGGTGATGTCATTTCGGTCCTCTTCAAGAATGAAGGACAACAACCAACGAGCCACACTGCTCAGGACCTACAAGTCAGCAGAATCATTATTTATGTATCCTTACTGGAGAAGCGAAGAGAAAGGAATAAGTATTTACAGATGTACCAGACACTTTGCTAAACACTCTACAAATATTTTCTCATTTGATTCTCACAGCAGCCCTGAAAGATAGATGCTGTTATTATCCCTATTTTATGGTTAAGAAAACTGAGACAAATGGAGATTAAATGATTTGCCCAGGGTCACACAGCTAGTAAGTGTCTGAGGCTGGCTTTGAACATATCTTTCTGACTCCAGACTTAGTGTTTTATCACTGTGCCAACTAGCTGCCTCTAGGGATTATTTGGGATCCTTTGAGACAAATTTTAAAAAGAAAGATCCAAACTTATTTAAGCCTATAGCCAATCAATTAAAAAGGCATTTCATGTGGGGAGGAATACTGCTGGTCTCTCAGAACTGAAAGTGAATTAAAGGGGAGTAGGCTCTTTCTTTGATACAGTTAACCAGGATCTGACTTCCACAGTGGCAGAGCAAGCCATTTTACAGTGATATCATAAGGACAGTTAATGCCAACACAAACAAATGAAATCTTTCCCCCTACGTGCCTAAAGTTCCGGTCAGAATTTCACTTATGGCATAAATGGGTTTTAGAATGGGAAGCACCACCGAGACTTTGTTAATGGTTTGGCTCGAAGTGGGCCCACAGCGACTCTTCAACTCCTCAATCATTTGGGCCACCTCCTGATGAGGAGGACTCTCGAGTAGTTAAGTCAATCTCTGTCCTTCCCCTCAAAGTGCTCTGATCTGCTTTGGATATTTTGGTTAGGGGGCTCAGCATAGATGACTAAAAAACAGTTTGTGAAAAGTTGGTGGCATGGTCAGACTACTCAGATGTACAGTCCAAACCTTTTAGGTCAAATCAGAAGAGGGAAAAGGCACAACAATTCTGATTGTACTGAAACTTTCTGAGATTTGAAGGATATTACTGACATTCTGAAACAAGAGAGAGAGCCGGCACATTGCAGAGATTGGATAAAAAAGCCACAGAGCGGAGAATTAATTTCCTCCAAAATAATGCTCTACAAGCTGTGTAAACTTTCTTTGGTTAAATAAATACACAAGCTGACATAGATTGAAGTTAGTCTAGGAAGCATTTGCCGTTACTATGGACTGCGATCTCATGGTCTTTGTACCTATGAAGTTCCCTCTTTTACTCCCTAGGAAAGATTTCCTGCCTTTACAGGCATTCTCTGATTTAATTTCACTAATAGTCCATGTGGAAGCAGGGCTACCAAAAGACCTAGATTCAAGTCTGCCACTGACATCAAAACTTCTGTGGTCCTCAGTTTACTCATCTGTAAAACTGATAGGGTTAGACTAAATGATCTCTAGAGTACTGTATGGGTCCAAGAGTCTCCAATCCTATGATTTTAGGCTATTTGTAGGCCATTAGTGCAAAAGCAAATTATACTAAACCTTAACCCTGAGGGTTATGATGTAGAGGACCCCAAAAGTCTTTGTGTATTTTTAAGCCTTAGTAACTTAAATTGTCTCCCAAAAATCTGAGTGCATTTTTAGGCTTTAGTATTTCAAAAATGCCCTAAGATTTTGGGGATGCACGTCATAGGCTGATGCAATATAGTAAAGAAAATACTAGCCCAAAAGTTGGGAGACAGGATTTAATCCTAATTCTGCTATGCAACCATAAACAAATCACACCCTCTGAGACTTCTGAAAGGAGAATAACGACATTTGCCCTGCCTACCTGATAAAGTTGTTTGTCTGTAAAAACCCTGTGGAAACTCTAAGGTGCTTCAGATATGTATGACACCACATCATCGTTGCCACTGCATAATCGGCGCACTTTGTGTTGGTTTGGGTTTTGTTGGGTTTTCTCAGTCCAAAACTTAGTTTATAACCTTTCATCTTCTAACCGTCACATGGTACAGTTCTATTCATCACACCACTTAAAAGGGGCACACAGATATGTATTTGTCTCTCGAGGGAGCCTAGAAGTCTCAGCGCATGTGCATTGTCAGTATTAGATTTTAACATATATTCACAAGTATTCCATGCATTCTAATCTTGCACCAGAGACAGTTCAATAATAAATGATTTTTTAAGTAATACTGGCACAAATTTACATATACATATATACAGACATATATATTACATATATAATATATATATACATATATTACATACATAATACATACATGTGTGTTATATATATACTTATATAATGGTCACATCCCACTTTTTTCAAGAATTGGCATAGAATCTGTGAAGATTGTGCAGTGAAATCGGGCATAAGGAGGTGGGAGTGATGTGAAATGGACCAGTAGCACTGAAGCACATTAACTACAACTTTATGTGAGCTGGAGGACAGAAATCTATGGTCATCTTTCTTATTCGCTGCCAAAGTTTCTGCTTCTTGAAACTATTTCTACAACTTGAATGCTGTCTCTCTCTCTCTATATATATATGCCTGTGTAAACTGTGTGTCTCTATTCTGTGCCTCAAAGCGCTCGGCTTTTAGAACATGGACATCTAGATTCAGTGTCTCCTACCAAGTGACTAGCTCTGCTACAAGATTCCAGGGCTGATAGTGGAGAGAAAATCCCCTCCCCCACCATGTTGCCCTCAGATAAATGGGAGGGGGAAGGGGACGGGGGAGGGGGCGTGTCACACTACACATAGCTATATTTATTCCATATTTATTTATTCTCAGCCTCAAACTCCTCAGCTGATTTTGCCATCTCCAGAGCTTGGTAATCTTACTCTTTAAGAGCATGGCTAACACTCCTTCTGATTCAAATAACTTTTTCACACTTTGCCAAGGGATGACAGACCTTTGCACTTCATTAGCATAGTAATGCCTCAATGCCTCCTTTATCTGCCCCTATTTTTCTGCGATTTTATCTAGAGTAGAAGGGAAAGGAACCAAAACCTCCCTTCAATTCAAAAAAAGAAATAAATAAAACATATGGAATGTCAGACAGACTGGGAAAACAGAACAGAGTAAATACATTTCCAAGTTCTGGTGCTATGTGATCTGTTCATTCATTTGGTTTTATTTTCTTAAAGGTCCTTGGTTAAGATTTTATTCTTTCATTGGTTAATTTGTTATATAAAATAACTATTGATAGTTATTTCTTTAAAAATTAAGGTATTATAATTTCCCAACATAATCTCCACAGTTAGGATGGAGGGAAACAACCCGATTTGTGACGAAGAAAAATGAGGCAAAATTACATCGTTAGTGATGAGCCTCATTCAGAAAGATGGGCCCCCATGATGGTGCTTTGAGAATTGTGGCTAGGTACAATTCTTGACATCATGGACAACTTTCTAATGTTGCTGTGGAGTCAGACAATTGCTGTATAGAGGAAACATAGCTCAAAATTGTAGTAAGAGCATCTCAGAGTTGGTTGCTTGTTGTCTTTCGTTCTTAGAGAGGACCAGAATGACATCATTATATTAGAGTCAAGTCAAAATGCCTCAGACTGCGGCTGATCAGACCAATGGGAGTCCAGAATGCTCCACCACAGGTAGGCACAAATAGTCCATGAGAACATTTGGGGTAGATTCTCTAAATTTGCACATTATATGTTTCCTTTGAGCTTCTTCAATTATGCCTTTTTTTGAGGGGGGGGGAGGCAGGGCACTTGGAGTTAAATGACTTGCCCAAGGTCACACACCTACTAAGTGCGTCAAGTGTCTGAGGCCAGATTTGAACTCAAGTCCTCCTGACTTCAGGGCTGGTGTTCTACTCACTGTGCCACCTAGCTGTCCCTCCAGTTGTGCTTTACACATAGAGCACAGCACCTTCTCAGACGAGGGCACGCCACGCTAGGTGGTCCTGTGTCAGTGTCTCCCATGTCACACAATCTCAGAGGAGTCAAAGTTGAAGAGACTGTGGAAAGACAGGCAAACAGATGCATTATTGAGGGAGCTGTGAATTGGTACAACCATTCTAGAAAGCAATGTGGAATTACGCTAAGGAAATATCTTCTGTAGTCACCTTAAAAGAAAATCCAGTTTCTTATTTTTAGAACTTTAGAACTTGGACCGAAAGAGAATTGGTCATATTAACCATCTATGCCATTTGACTCAGCTATCCCACGGCCTGGAAATAGGAACCAAGGAGGACAAAGACAGGAAAAAAAAGATCTAACATGCACTAAAATATTTATAGAAAGACCTTTTATAGTATAAAAGAACTGGAAAATGAAGTAGCTGCTAATGAATTGGGGAATAGCCAAACAAAATTATAATACATGACTTTGATAGACTATGACCTCCATAAAAAATGATAAATTTAAAGAACATAGGAAGGCTTTTATACACTGAGGGCCCTTCCAGCTCTACGTGTATAGGCATTACTCATTTTATTCTACTTTGCTTTTTTTGAGCTTCACAGATACTGCATTTTTTTTGCAAATTGGAGGTTTGTGACAATCTTTCCTCAAGCAAGTCCATCAGCACCATTTTCCCAACACATGCTCATATCATGTCTTTGCATCACATTTTGGTAATTCTTGCAATATTTCTAACTTTTTCATTATAATTATATCTGTTATGGTGATCTGTGGTTAGTGATCTTTAATATACTATTATAATTGTTTTGCGTTGCTACGAACCACACCCACATAAGACAGTGAACTTAATCAATAAATGTTAAGTGTGCTCTGACTGCTCCACCAACTGGCCATTCCCCCATCTGTCTCCCTCTCCTTGAGCCTCTCTATTCCCTGAGACACATCAATGTTGGAATTAGGACAACTAATAACCCTACGATGGCCTCTAAGTGTTGAAAGAAAGAAAGAGTCAATGGATGGGGCAAACTTTATTGTTGTCTTATTTTAAGACATCACCACAGCCACCCTCCAACCTTCAGCAACCACCACCCTGATCAGTCAGTAGCCATCAACATTGAGGCGAGACCCTCCACCAGCAAAAAAATTATGACTCGCTGAAGGTTCAGACAATAGTTAGCACTTTTTTTTAGCAATAAAGTATTTTCTTAATTAAGGTATGTACATTTTTTGACATAATGCTATTGCACACTTAATAGACTACAGAATAGTATAAACATAACTTTTATATGCACTGGGAAACCAAAAAATCATGTGACTTGCTTTATTGAGATGTTCACTTTATTGTGGTAGTCTGGAATCAAACCCAAAATTTCTCCAAGGTATGCCTATTATAACCAAAGATCCCATGATGTAAGGTGGAGTAAGCAGAACCAGAAAAAGAATATAAATAATAAATACAAAGATGCAATTGAAAAAGAACAGATACTGAACATTGAAATTAAATGCTGCGTAATTATAATGATAAGGCTTCATCCCAAGGAAGAAAGAGAAGAAAGTACCTCCTTCCTGTCTGTGCAGAGATGGGGGACTATGATGTAATAGTAATTAAGGTGGGGCTTTTTGATTCTGGCCTTTGTTTGAATGGGGCAGATAAAGTGGGATGTTTTTGCATTTCTCAGCACTGAGACAATTGGGAGCCATTGATTTGTATCTGATGTGATATTGGGGGTGGGGAACTTCTCCTCGCCCAGCCTGGGTAAAGTCTGGTCCTGAAAAGGATATATAAGCACAGAGGAGCTCTGAGCCACAGCAGGAGTGGCGTGTGACTCTGGGCCTGCCGTTCTAATGAGCTCCCCGGCTGAACACTCAGATGTTGATAACTACGAATTGTTTTTAGTCTGTAATTCAGGGTGCTGGTTTTTTCCTCTGAACTAAGTAAATGATATTTGTATGCTGGATTAAAATAAGATTGTTAACCCTTTAACATTGCTTTCCTTAATAAAGTGGATGAAAAGGACCTGGACTTGCCGCGTTCTGTAACCTGGTTGTTGTTGGCTTTACACCTTCACAGCAGCTGCTAGCCGGATTGTTGATACATATGGATATGAAACATTGCACATACTGTTGGATTTGATTAATGTGTTGTATTGTTTTGCTGATATGTTTTTTTCTCTTTGATATAAAGAATGGCTCTCCAAGTGGAAGACAGGGAAAGACATATAGTTATCCCTTCCACATAGTGGCTTTCCCCATTATAGTTTCGATATATCAGGGGTTGGCATAAAAAATTAAATGGGAATTTGGGAGGAGTTTTGTGGAAGCCACAGATGATGTGCAAAGGCCAGAAAATGACACAGAAAAAGTTTAGAAAGTCAGAATTGCATGAAATATATGTACAACCTCAACATAGTTTATCTTGTAATACTATAATAATTCAAACTTCTTCTCTGATATGGAAGAAAAGCCAAAAAAAATTTTATGCAGATTTTCCAGATCACAGGGTCACCATGCCCCTAAGCCCCATGATGTGGAAGGGGTAACTGTATTAGGAAATGAAGGTGATAAAAAAAAATATATATATATATATATATATATATATATATATATATATACACACACACATATATATGTGTGTGTGTGTGTGTGTGTGTGCATACATGTGTGTATATGATATATAAACTTAATATCATTAAAATACTTTAAAACACAAGCAAGACCAGTACTGACCATTTCTGAACCTTTATCAAGAGTAATTTCTGTCTTTCCCTGATTTGTAGGATAAAACAAGTCCTGAAACATCCTGGAGATGGACCAAGGAAAAGTTGACAGCTTGTAGTAGTCCTGACAGCTGTGCCAGAACCCCTCAGAGCTAGGGTGATGGCAATGGTAGCTGCCTCAGTCATCCCACCCTCATTATGGTTGTCTATGTCTACTTTAGCTAGTCCAGCTGTTTAGCATTAGAGATCACACTCTCTGCTTCCAAAGTTGCAATGCACATTACAAATATCTCATTTTAACCACAAAACCCTGGGAAAGGTATTGTTATTATCCCAATTTACAGATTGGGAAACTGAGGCAAACAGAAGTTAAATGAATTGCCTAGAGTTACAAAGCTGATGAGTGTCTGAAGCTGGCCTTGATTTCAGGTCTTTCTGACTATCCACTGAACCACCTAGCTGCTTCAAAAAGTAAGCTTCCTAATTAAAAATGTCAAAGTTAGTCAGTCCTTCAGAGACATACCTTTTACATCCATCTTCTCTGTGTTCCCCTCAGAAGAAAATCCAGTTTCTTATTTTCTGAACTCTAGACCACAACTCAACATTTGTTCACATTAACTTAAGAAACAAAAGAAACAACGGTAAACTCAACACAAAACTTAACCACACACATTTCTAAGATGAGAGATAGCGAAGCATAAAAACAGCTTATTTTTTTAAAACCTAATGAATGTGGAAAGTGCCCTGTTTCATTATAATGATCCCATAGTAGCTCTAAACCTAATTTTGCAATAGCATGGAAAGAATAAGAACCTCTTAAGCTGGTTGTCCTCTACTCTGAGACAGGATAATCTTAGAGAAACATTTTACGGTGCATCTTTTGAAGAAAAGTACATTAGTCGTTACTGAAAAAACATTTGGTTGACCTTGAAAATAAAAGCATTCATGAGAAGTATGAGCAGAAGTTTTCATTATTCCTTAAGCCCTCCCTTCAGAGAGACAAAAAATTCCACCCTCCATTGCAGCGCCACAATACCAAGTTGCCAGGCAACTGATCTTTTATGGTAGATCGCCATGGAGACTGATGTAAACAAAATCATAAATCCCATTACTTAGCTAAATACTAGAACTGGGTTATAAAAGGAGCAAAAGAGCTGCTTTTTTATTTAAAATAGATAATATAAAACCTGAGTGGCAAGATTTTAGTCAGAATAAATTGTCATGGATGATATTGTACTTGGCATAGCTCTTTTTCTTTACAATGGGCAACAGCTCTTGATTTTTCCATCCCCCCTTCCTCCCCCCCCCAGCAAAACAATGGCAGGGAGGAAGGATCATTCATAATTTAAGAATTATGTTGTCAGCCCAGTCACAGCAAGTAAAGGACCAATTATGGTTCATCCCCAGGCAACTTCCAAGGATACCTCTCTACCTGTCTGAGGTTAGAATCAACCAGTCAGTCAACAAACATCTATTCACCAAGGGCTGTGCATAGAGCACTGTTACAACCTAAGCTCTCTATGGAAGTGAGAACAGCACAAATTCCTTACTAAGAATTACTTCACAAAACCCTTCATGAAATGGAGAACAAAGTAAAAAATGGAAGCATCTATACATAGCCTCGAATTTGCCAGTGTCCATAGTCATCTGCTCTTAGGAAAGACAACTACCCCAAGCTGAAGTGTCATTCTCAAAGAAGTTCAGGTGAGCTAAAAAAAAATCCACAGAGGCAAGTTGACAACTATTCAATATTCATATTCAATAACTTGATCTATTTACTGGTTGTTGCCATTTAGGAAAATTGAATTATCTCTGGGCTCTGAAATAAGACACCATGAAATGTTGGTCAATTATCACATTGATATTCCTAGAAACAGATCTGACATATCTCTCCAAGAGCCATTGAGAAACTTCTTTCTGTCTCCATGGGTCAAGCTCCCCAAATCTGCCTTTCCTTATTTCTAGTTTGTCTTTGGTCTCTTAGTTCCCAGTGTAGACACTCCTATACCCCCAGAGCAACTGTGTTTTAGGATTTTATCATCACTAGATTTGACCACTACTTAACATCTGACTCTGATCTAGTTTGTTGTTTTTATATGTAGCCCAAAAAGGACTCTGATTATTTCTGCAAGTCACAAGATGTTTCTTATATGTGGTCACATGTTTTTATCCAATGGTCGAATTATTCCTATCAAATTAAGTACTTATTGAGACCTAGGTTATGCTTTTGATTGACTCATTCATTTATTGAGCTCTCTGGGTCTTCTCTGATTAATTGGGAAGGGAAAGGAACTCCACTCGAACAAATGCATTGGAAATACTTTGTTTTTAAGGTAAGCTTAAAGACTTCCATTGGGTCTACTGAGTCAATGTTTTATCATCAACAATAGAAAAGCAGAGTCATATATTTATAATTCCAATTATTTGACTATGAAAATGCAATCTGGTAGAGAAAATCAATTGTTTTTACATATGCACTTATTCACTTCTTATACTTTCATCAAGGAAACCCTTTAAATATGCATAGACATTCTTATAAAGAATTTATAAACATGAAAAAGTAAGCATATGGATCAGTAGCTGTTGCTGTCTTCAGAGTTGCCTTTTTTTTTTTTTGGCTACGGTACCTACCACTCATGATCTCCACTGAGGAAGATCTGAGATCTTCCCCAATTTGAACTGCATTGAAAATCAGTCCCCAATTGTCTTTAAAACAGCGCTGCCTCCAGCTTGTATTCATTCTGTAAATGGTTAGACCTTGACATTTCCCAACTTCCTCTTGAGTGTTTTTGCCGTATTGTCATAAAGTGCTTTAGGTACCCAGGTGGTGAACTCCAAATGTAGTGACTCCACTTCATTAGAATCATCAGATCTATGACTAGAAGGGACCTTATGGAGGCTAATGTAGTTCAGAGTCTCACTTTGCAGCCTGAGACACAGAACCCCAATGGAGTGAAATGACTCGCTCAAAATACTTCAAGTCACATAGTAAGTGGCAGAACCAGGATTCAAACTCAGCTATTCTGTTCTCCGATGGATCCAGAGATCCAACACTTTTTCCACTTTGCCATTTTGCTTCTTTTTCAGGTCCATTTCATAGTATTTAAGCTTCCACTAAATGAGTCAATAACTAAACTATTTGACTGATGAATAAACAAACGACTGACTGAATGAGAAAGATACTTATTAAGCATGCACCACATACAACACATTGTGCTAAGTATTGGGGATACAAATAGAAAGGTAGGACAGCTGCTGGCCCCAGGGAATTCATATTCTAATGGAGGAGATAACATATAAAGGTTTCAACCACAAGTTAAATGGAAAGGTCTCACATTCCTTAGGGTTCAGTGACAAAGCAGAGAGTAACCTCTTCTTTAATGTCCTTTCTGCTGACAAAACCATATGAGTTTCTGATGTTTAGTGCCAAGGACTTTGGTAAGAACTAAGTTCTCTGGATAGTTAATAGCTGTGGCTACAGTAACTGCTGAAGCAGTTTCTAGAGCCCATTTCTGGAGGAAGTGATAGTAGCTTTGGGGGCTGAGTTGGAAGCAAGACTGAAGTTTGGGGGGGGTGGTACTTCCATTGCCAGAGCTCTTGCTCTTGCCCGTCCAGCAACGGCAGATGATTAGCAAGTGATATCGTTGATGACAAGGAGGGCAGGTCACTTCTCCACATTAAATACTGCCCTTAATAATGGCTGCAGGGCTCAGGGTTGAAGCAAAACCAATAGTCTGGAGGGCAATGCCAGGTGAGCCAGGAATATGCAAGCATCTCCGTCAAGCTATAAAATATCAATCCCCCTGGGGGGCGGAGCCAAGATAGCGGCTGGTAAGCAGGGAATAGTCTGAGCTCTGTACCGAGACCCTCCAAAAACTTATAAAAAATGGCTCTGAACCAATTCTAGAACGGCAGAACCCACAAAACAGAAGAGGGAAGCAGGGCCCCAGCCCAGGACAGCCTGGGTGGTCTCTGGGTGAGGTCTATCCCACACGGAGCTCGGAGCTGGGAGCTGGGAGCTGGGAACAGAGTGGAGCAGAGCCCAGCCTGAGCGGCATGGACCATCCAGACCAGAAGCCGGGTGGAGGGGGCCCTAGCGCCCTGATTCAGTGAGCTGCGACAGTTATAAGACTTCTCAACCCACAAACACCAAAGACTGCGGAGAAGGTTAGTGGGAAAAGCTGCGGGAGTGGAAGGAGTTCCCGGTTCGGCTTCCAGCCCCGGGAGCAGCGGAGGTGGGGCAGCTACAGCTGTTGTTACTTCCGGCTCCAGGCCCACCTGGTGGGAGGAGTTAAGTGGCGGATCAGAGCAGGGGTGCACAGCCTGCCAAAGATCTAAGCCCAGTTCGGGTTGGGGGTCCTTGGAGAAGGAGCAGTGCTGGTGCGGCAGAGCTGGCACCTCCCCCCCCAAACGTGGAACATAGAACTCTGTAATCTACAAGCAGTCATACCCCACTGAAAAACTCAAGGGTCAAGTTAGTTGGTTGGGAATATGGCCAGGCAGCGAAAACGCACCCAGATTCAGTCTCAGACTTTGCATTCTTTCTTTGCTGACAAAGAAGACCAAAACATACAGACAGAAGAAATTACTAAAGTCAAAGAGCCAACAACAGAAACCTCCAAGAAAAACAGGAACTGGTCCCAGGCCATGGAAGAGCTCAAAAAGGATTTGGAAAAGCAAGTTAGAGAAGTAGAGGAAAAATTGGGAAGAGAAATGAGAAGGATGCGAGAAAACCATGAAAAACAAGTCAATGATTTGCTAAAGGAGACCCAAAAAAATGCTGAAAAATACACTGAAGAAAACAACACCTTAAAAAACAGACTAACTCAAACGGCAAAAGAGCTCCAAAAAGCCAATGAGGAGAAGAATGCCTTGAAAAGCAGAATTAGCCAAATGGAAAAGGAGGTCCAAAAGACCACTGAAGAAAATACTACCTTAAAAATCAGAATGGAGCAAGTAGAAGCTAGTGACTTCATGAGAAATCAAGAAATTATATAACAGAACCAAAAGAATGAAAAAAATATCTCATTGGAAAAACCACTGACCTAGAGAATAGATCCAGGAGAGATAATTTAAAAATTATTGGACTATCTGAAAGCCATGATCAAAAAAAGAGCCTAGATACCATCTTTCAAGAAATTATCAAGGAGAATTCTAGAGCCACAGGGCAAAATAGAAATTGAAAGAATCCATCGATCGCCTCCTCAAATAGATCCCAAAAAGAAATCTCCTAGGAATATTGTTGCCAAATTCCAGAGTTCCCAGATCAAGGAGAAAATACTGCAAGCAGCCAGAAAGAAACAATTTGAGTATTGGGGAAACCCAATCAGAATAACCCAAGATCTGGCAGCTTCTACATTAAGAGATCGAAGGGGGCGGAGCCAAGATGGCGGCTGGTAAGCACGGACTAGAGTGAGCTCCGTACCCGAGTCCCTCCAAAAACCTATAAAAATGGCTCTGAACCAATTCTAGAACGGCAGAACCCACAGAACAGCAGAGGGAAGCAGGGCTCCAGCCCAGGACAGCCTGGATGGTCTCTGGGTGAGGTCTATTCCACACGGAGCTGGGAGCTGGGAGCTGGGAACGGAGTGGAGCAGAGCCCAGCCTGAGCGGCGTGGACCATCCAGACCAGAAGCCGGGCGGAGGGGGCCCTAGCGCCCTGAATATGTGAGCTGCGGCAGTTACCAGACCCCTCGACCCACAAACACCGAAGACTGCGGAGAAGGTTAGTGGGAAAAGCTGTGGGAGTGGAAGGAGTTCGCGGTTCGGCTTCCAGCCCCGGGGGCAGCGGAGGTGGGGCAGCTACAGCTGTTGTTACTTCCGGCTCCAGGCCCACCTGGTGGGAGGAATTAAGTGGTGGATCACAGCAGGGGTGCACAGCCTGCCAAAGATCTGAGCCCAGTCTGGACTGGGGGTCCTTGGGGAAGGAGGAGTGCGGCTCTGACAAAGCTGGCACCTCCCCCCCAAACGTAGAACATAGAACTCTGTAATCTACAAGCAGTCATACCCCACTGAAAAACTCAAGGGTCAAGTTAGTTGGTTGGGAATATGGCCAGGCAGCGAAAACACGCCCAGATTCAGTCTCAGACTTTGGATTCTTTCTTTGGTGACAAAGAAGACCAAAACATACAGCCTAAAGAAGACAACAAAGTCATAGAGCCTACAACCAAAGCCTCCAAGAAAAACATGAACTGGCCCCAGGCCATAGAAGAACTCAAAAAGGATTTGGAAAAGCAAGTTAGAGAAGTAGAGGAAAAATTGGGAAGAGAAATAAGAAGGATGCGAGAAAACCATGAAAAACAAGTCAATGACTTGCTAAAGGAGACCCAAAAAAATACTGAAAAATACACTGAAGAAAACAACACCTTAAAAAATAGACTGACTCAAATGGCAAAAGAGCTCCAAAAAGCCAATGAGGAGAAGAATGCCTTGAAAGGCAGAATTAGCCAAATGGAAAAGGAGGTCCAAAAGACCACTGAAGAAAATACTACTTTAAAAATTAGATTGGAGCAAGTGGAAGCTAGTGACTTTATGAGAAATCAGGATATTATAAAACAGAACCAGAGGAATGAAAAAATGGAAGACAATGTGAAATATCTCCTTGGAAAAACCACTGACCTGGAAAATAGATCCAGGAGAGATAATTTAAAAATTATTCGACTACCTGAAAGCCATGATCAAAAAAAGAGCCTAGATACCATCTTTCAGGAAATTATCAAGGAGAACTGCCCTGATATTCTAGAGCCGCAGGGCAAGATAGAAATTGAAAGAATCCATCGATCGCCTCCTCAAATAGATCCCAAAAAGAAATCTCCTAGGAATATTGTTGCCAAATTCCAGAGCTCCCAGATCAAGGAGAAAATACTGCAAGCAACCAGAAAGAAACAATTTGAGTATTGTGGAAACACAATCAGAATAACCCAAGATCTGGCAGCTTCTACATTAAGAGATCGAAGGGCTTGGAATGCGATATTCTGGAGGTCAATGGAGCTAGGATTAAAACCTAGAATCACCTACCCAGCAAAACTGAGTATCATGTTCCAAGGCAAAATATGGACTTTCAATAAAATAGAGGACTTTCAAGCTTTCTCAGTGACAAGACCAGAACTGAATAGAAAATTTGACTTTCAAACACAAGAATCAAGAGAAGCATGAAAAGGTAATCAAGAAACGGAAATTGCAAGGGACTTACTAAAGTTGAACTGTTTTGTTTACATTCCTACATGGAAAGATGATGAGTATGATTCATGAGACCTCAGTATTAGGGTAGTTGAAGGGAATATGCATATATATATATATGTTTATGTATATATATAAGTGAATGTGTATGTATGTATGTATCTATGTGTATATGTATGCGTGTGTATGTATGTATGCATATATATATATGTGTGTGTGTTTATATATATATATATATATATATATATATATATATATATATGTAAAAGAGAGAGAGCAGACACAGGGTGAGTTGAAGATGAAGGGAAGATATCTAAAAGAAATAAAATGAAATTAAGGGACTAGAGAGGAACATACTGAGAGAGGGAGATAGGGAGAGATAGAATGGGGTGGATTATCTCGCATAAAGGTGGCAAGAGGAAGCAGTTCTGTGGGAGGAGGGGAGAGGGCAGGTGAGGGGGGAATGAGTGAACCTTGCTCTCATCAGATTTGGTCTGAGGAGGGAATACCATACATACTCAGTTGGGTATCTTACCCCACAGGAAAGAAGAGGGAGGAAGATAAAAAAAATAAAAGGGGGGGGATGATGGAGGGGAGGGCAGATGGGGGTGGAGGTAATCAAAACAAACACTTTCGAAAGGGGACAGGGTCAAGGGAGAAAATTCAATAAAGCGGGATGGGTTGGGAAGGAGCAAAATGTAGTTAGCCTTTCACAACATGAGTATTGTGGAAGGGTTATACATAATGATACATGCGTGGCCTAGGTTGAAGCGCTCGACTTCTTAGGGAGGGTGGGTGGGAAAGGAAGAAGGGAGAGAATTTGGAACTCAAAGTTTTAAAAACAGATGTTCAAAAACAAAAAAAAAGTTTTTTGCATACAACTAAAAGATAAGATACACAGGCAATGGGGCATAGAAATCTATCTTGCCCTACAAAAAAGGAAGGGAAAAGGGGATGAGAGGGGAGGGGGGTGATAGAGGGGAGGGCTGACTGGGGAACAGGGCAACCAGAATATATGCCATCTTGGAGTGGGGGGGAGGGTAGAAATGGGGAGAAAATTTGTAATTCAAACTGTTGTGAAAATTAATGCTGAAAACCAAATATGTTAAATAAATAAATTTAAATAAAAATAAATAAATAAATAAAAAGAAGAAAAAAAAAAAGAAAAAAAATATCAATCCCCCAAAGTGTTCAAGGGTGGTTTTTTTTTTTTACTTTCAGTGCGTCTGGAAGTGTTTCCTTGATTGAAGGAATGATGAATTCTGATAAATATATTGGTATACTGAGAAGCAGAATTGTAACAAAATCACTGAAATTTCTAAAAGAAGATAAAATAGTACATCAGATCCCTATGCCATGCCACACATCATAAAAAGTTAAGCAATTTACCCAAGAGATGGCCTGAGAACTCAACTGTTTTAAACGCCATTCAATAGGAAAATGGGTTATATGAGTTATTATCAATGCTACACTTTGAAAAAAATGGATTGTTAGTTAAAGGTATGACTAATATCCAATGCGACAAAAATGTGGTTTTGTGATTAAAGAACATATGTCAAAATCCTGTGAACTCAATGCCAAATCATATAAAACAAGTGATTGCAGCAAAGACAATTCACTGCCTATTAAAAGTTTTTGAAAAATGTAAAAACTTGTGCACTTCATTATACCAACAAATTTAATTATATTATTTTGTCCCAAGTAAGTCATTGATATCACTGTAGTTTCTATTGTTGCTGTGCATCCGTAGTTTCCAAAGTGGTCCAATGACACCCAAGGGTGATGTCTTGATTTGCAAGTGAATTGGATTTAAGTAAGGCAGAGTTGCACAAAGTCTGAATCAGCTTCACTCTCTCTTACAGGGTCATTGAAGTTGACTGGCAAGACAAAGTCAAGACAACAGCAATTGCCCTGGGATGCAACGGATGATCTTGGCATCTTTGATATCTGACCAAGCTCTAAGTGCTTCACAGCACCTGCATCGGCCCCACGTTCATAACTGTTGGAGCAAATTGTTCTCATCTGCCCATTCTGCCAGGAGAAGTCTTCACATGCTTGGGGCAGGCATCTCAACTCACCAATGGGTCGAAGGCCTGTCAGTTACCCTCAACCTGTCTGGTAAGAATTTTCCCACAGTGTGGCCACTGTGCGTGCTACAGCTTCTTAGAGCCACAGGAGAGAGTTGGTGACAGGTGAACAGCAAAGATGAATGAGAAACCCTGAAAAGAGCTCATCAAGCCTTTACACCGAGGTGCTATTTCTCCCTGGGGTGGGGGATGGAGGATGTTCACCTTTTAGTAGCTCTAACCTCAACCTTTCTGTAGGTACATTTCCCTCCATACTACTTCTCCTCTTGGTTTTTTATGGTCTTTTCCTCCCTTCAAAGCATATCTGTTCTGTGATTGATATTTTAGTACCCTAATTGAGGACTGGTTGGTTAATCTGATTAATTTTAACAAAAGTATTAATGATTGGTAATTGCTTTATTATTATTATTACCTTTCACAAACATGCATATGCATACATACACTTTCCAGAGAATATAAAGGACTTCAATGCTTTAACCTAGAAGAGTAAGTAATGTGGGAATTTCAGATACATAGTGGCAGGGACAGTAAGAGAGATATTTTTGGTCATTGGGACATTTTTACCATCTTTAAATCACAACATATCTTAGCTTCCTACTACTTCTATAAGTAAAATTGACTCTGCCCAAATCACACGAGGACATGAATACATGGGCACACTTGCACGTACATTGTTCGGGGCATGAGAAAGAAGGCTTTTTTCCTTAAGGGTCCTCTGTGTCCAGAGGCTGAGCTCAGTTCAGATAAAACTCCTTGGGCCTACAGCTTAATGACAGTCATTCATACACTGAAGAAACGCATACTAAGGGCCTTCTGTGTGTGTGCGTGAAGCACTGTGCTAGATTAGGGAAGGGGGGGAGGAGATACGAAGATGAATAAGACATAGTGCCTACCCTTAATGAACTTACCACGTTTTGATGTCCTGCTATACCATTCTTAACTAAGCAGCACTTTTTCCTATAGCAAATGTAGCATCAAAATAAGTCATATATTTGAATGTCCTCATGGTGTAACATTTCGATATATTAATAAGAGTGAAGAAATCAAAACTTTTTTTTAAAAAGAGACTGGGAAAAATACTAAATCACTTTCATTTATTCAACTATGCACTTAAGGAATTAAAAAATATATGGTGTGGTTCCTTCCTTCAAGGAGTCTGCAATGCTGGCGTTTATAATCTAGAAGACCTTTCTCTCCTAAACCAAACTCATGCCAACCAAGGAGTACCTAGACACTTATCCCTGCTCCTGCCCTAAACAGGTTCCTAACTAGAAAACTTGTGAAATCTGAACCAATATAAACCCAGAGAAAACGAATACAATCTTTACTACTATAAACAATGCCTAAGAGTGTCTTCAGACTAAGTGGCAGGCTGAAGAGTCAAGCTTCCAGTGGGCTGACCTCATTGAGGCATTTCTTTACTTGTCCTTATGAAAAGGAAAGGAAATTGCTGATTACAAACTCAAAAGATTTTAAAAGAAGTAGCCCAAAAAATCCAATCCCTGGGGCCTTTTTAGAATGAGCTTTCCCGCTCATGGTCAAAAACCCATCCAGAATACTCAATTTTCCCACTTTGGGAGAGATAGCACAGTAATGGATAGAGATCTTGGAACCAGGAGACCTGTGTTCAAGTCCTGTCTATGATACATATTTGCTTTATGACCGTGGATAATTCACTGAGAAGTGCCCCCCAGGCACTTCACAACATGCAAGGGTAGACGGAGTTTCATCACCCTAGAATGTCCTATACTAATGGAAGCACAAGCTCAATCTTTATCCTTAGAAGAAGAAAAAAAAGTGGGGGGGGAGGGAGGAGTTATCGTTCCTATAGTGGCTTACTGAGCATTCTGCACAAATTAGTTAAAATTAGTTAGGCGGAAGAGGTAGAAAGGGGAAACCCACTACTTCCTTTTGTAGATTATGACACCATATAATCAACCTCCTGTGAGGGCACTTTCTTTTGCTCAATTTCATCCCATTAAATGTAGTTATATCCTTTAGAGACCACCTTAAATAATGTCTCTCTGTCCCTGGTGCTTGTAACCTTCAAGTCATTAAAGAGTGTTTTCATATTCCCTCCAGTCTAACCAACTTTGGTTACTGTTAAATCAACCTAAACATGTTTGTTTCTTTTAATCACAACTTGTGATGTTGGGGTAGGAGAGAAGAGGAGAGAAGAGAAAACAGGAGGGGAGTGGAGGAGAGAGGGAAAAGATGATTTTTCACTATGCTGTCAGCTAAAATACAGTATAGTCAAAAGTGCCTGAAATTTCTATCCAGTATAACTCAAAGAGACTCTGAAATGAATGGTCTAGCCTGCCTCATATCCTAATTGCCATCCTTGAGTTTCCAGGTTTAGCTGGGGGTTCAGGTCTAGAGGAGAATGAAGCCAAACCACAGTTAGTCTGGGCAACTGGAGTGAGTCTTCAAAGTTAAACCAGCTTCTGATCCAAGGAGGTTGTTTTGATCAACTCAGAAAATGTCCCAGAATGCCCTCATTTGGTCCAGCTCTTCTGAAACCATGTTCCAGATCCCCAGAAGTCATTTCCAAACCTACATTCCCTAATAAGCTCTACTCATTATGACTTCATGGGATGTATCTGTCCTACTTCTGCCACGAGGGATTTTGTATAAAACTTGAATTGCATAAATCACTAGAACCTCAATTAACTGAAACAGTTTGTGGTGCTCCACTTTCAGGAAAAAGAGGCAAATGACAACAAAGCAAGTTATCAAAGATTTAGTCGATAAGTTGACTTCTAAGATACAACATGGCGTCACTAATTACCAGATTAAAGACCCTAAGTCACTAAGATTCTATATAACTGGTGAAAGATTCAATTATATAGAATCCTAGTTAAACAACATAAATTAGCCAAAATACTCATTCCCTGAGCATCCTAGTAAATCAAGTTGTTGTTTTTTTTAATTTTTCATCATCACACCATTACATTTCTTTTTTTTTTGGAGGGGAGAAGGGAAGGCAATTGGGGTTAAGTGACTTGCCCAAGGTCACACAGCTAGTAAGTGTGTCAAGTGTTTGAGGCTGGATTTGAAATCAGGTCCTCCTGACTCACTGCACCACCTAGCTGCCCCACCATTACATTTCTAACACCATTTGCAAAAAGCATCGGTCACAGTGTCTTGGCTGAGGTGGCCTCACCTATCATAATGAATTTCAACTCCTTGGGGACTTCTGCTCAAAGCAAAAACTGCAAAAGACATTTGAATGCACCCTCCAATATTTATTGAAAAAATATTTTCCTTGCTTTCTAAGGACCCGTGACAAAAGTACAATGTCCACTCAATGCCCTTCTTGATGTCCTCGTTGATGATGAGGTACAGAGATCTGGGATACTCTACAAAGGTCAGAAAGTCAGAAAGATAATCTAAGTTTGCAGATATGTTATCTTCATGGAGCATATTTCTACAAATATCTTGACCCCAAACCCCAAATCTAGCAATCTTTTTAATCCATCTCATTGTCTCTTCCTAATTTTATCCCCATATTTTAAAAAGAGGGGTGGGAGGAAAAAAAGAGGAAGGAAGGAAGGGTGAGAAGGAGGAAGGTAAAGAGGAAAGGAAGGAAGAAGGGAGGAGAGGATAGACTATATGGGTGTGGGAGGGAGAGAGAGAGAGAGACAGAGAGAGACAGAGACAGAGAGAGACACAGAGAGAGAGAGAGAAATTGTAGTGAGAATTGAGACAGTTAGACATTTGGCATTCTCTGAACCAATTTCAAAAATATCTGGTATTCTGAAGGTTGCTGAAGAGAAGGCTGAAGGTTAAAATATCTCATATACATATATACACACATATATACATATATGTCTATGTAGGAGTAGCAGGGCTATGTTACTGTAACCCATCTCATCTTTTTTCATCTTAGGTTCTGAAAACTGAGCAAAGGAGTTTCACTAAGTCGGTCTGAGAAATTTAAGAATTCCTCATCATGGCCTCTCCACAAGGATTTCACAAGTTCTGAAATTCATTTCTGAGTCAAATACACACTGAGGAAGCAACATAGTTTCCTATAGGTTGGTCCTATATCATAATAATAGGGAAGAGCAGAGTCGTCAGGGATCTTGAGCCTATATTCTTCAGGTACAAAGTCTTTTCATTTTACATTATTTGGAAACTATCATAAATATTTATGGTGCTGAAAAAGATAATTTTTCCAGACATAACTGTAACTTCATTATAACTTTCCCAGAAGTTGAAGATAGGTAGCATATAATAAAGTTGGTCTGGGATAAACAGAACCCAAAAAACACTCCAGATCAGATAGATTTTTTTAATGAACACAATTTTCTCACATGCCCAAGCACCTTACTAATTCTATTTGATCTCCTACAGAGCCATGATATGAATAAGTTACATTCACTCTGGCAAATTCTTCTGGTTTCATAATTTAATAAAAGATTATAAATAAGGCTCATGGGAAGGATGAAACAGAAAAGAAAAATAAATAAGGGCAACCACATATTTAAATTCTTGTCTCAAATTTGTCTGGATGGGGATTCTCAACTGGTATTTGCCCATACCAAAGACCCACTACATAATCTGCTATAGAATCATAGAATTTGAGAGCTAGAAGGGACCTTAGTGTCTATCTAGTCCAACTCACATATGAGGAATCCCCACTGTAGTACAACCAACAAACATACATCCAACCTCTGCTCAGAAGCATTCCATTCCACTTCTGCGCAGCCTAAATATGAAGAAATTTTTCATGACATCAAGCCAACATTGGCCTCTTTGTAACTTCCACCCATTTCTCCTGCTTCTGCCCTCTGGAGCCAAATAAACAAGGCTATTCCGTCCTCCACATGACAGTATAGTTCTTCAGTGTTATCTTAAAGGGAGCCCAAGCCTGAAGTTACAGTTGACCAAGATACTCCAGATCAAGGAATGAGTATATTAAACACACACACACACACACACACACACACACAGAAGTGTGACTTATTGATAACCTCTATTTAGATAACTCTAATTGCCATCAGAAAATGATAAAATTAGCCTACTAATAACAACACCAAAGAGAAAAACTAAGGTGGTTACCATGAAATTCAGCATGTTCTGTAGGCACCTTTCAATCAAAGAGTAGAATGGGCCATCTTGGGAGGTCGTGGGTTGCCCATTGTTAGAGGCATTCAAGCAAAACCTGAATGACTACTTACTTGTCAGGTTGTAAGATATATTGTAGAAGGGATTCTTTTTAAGATACTGGCTAGACAAAATGAACATTGAGGTCCCTTTCATCTCTGAAATTCTGTAACTTATATGATTCTTGATCACTCATTTCTGATCCTATTCTGTTGATACTTCGATAGATCTGTGATTTCATTGGTGGGTATCTCCCTCACCAGTATAGATCTCAAATAGTCCATATCTCAGCAATTCTGGTCTACATCTTTCCGTAAATCCTACAAAAAGGATCCACAAATGCATGACAGGACTTATTATATCATCCCAGGTGTACCAACATAGCTCTTAGATCACCCATTTGCTGTATTTCAAGAATGGAATTGCTCTGGTCTGAGAGCCATTGTGTACTGTTGTCCATTTTGTCCATTCTTGTGGCCATTAAGAAAAATTCATAAGCTAATGCTTACTCATAACATAGCCTCCTGGTGATAATGAAAGTGTACTTAGATAGAGTTTGTTGCAAAGGCCATTATTTGTAGCTTTTACAGCTTGGGCCTATCAGATAAGAAGTCTGTCATTCCATTGATGTGGTTTCCAGGACACCTCACACTGTGATAAGACTTCAAAGTAGTACTTTAATGAAGGCTTATCTACCCAGACCAATAGAAACCCAAGTAATGATATGGCCAATCTCAATTCTGATGAAACACAAGTGGCACATTAAAACCTAGTAATGGAAGCCCAAAGAAAGTTTTCTTCAGGATGCCTGAATCAGCATGCAAGCAACAAGAGGAACCAGCAACAAAAATTAAATACGAAACCATTTTAGAAATTGGGTTTCAATAAACCCTAGTTGGAACACACTCCATTTACTCATTTAGTAACTATGGCCATCAAGTAGTCATCAAGGCCTCAGCAAACTCTCCTATATCGAGTACCTACTCTCTGGAATTAACTGGAGGGAAGAGCCATCACTTTGGTTATATATGTGTTTACATTATTTGATTATAAAAACTGAAAATTTAGGACTCAAGAGAGCTCTAGAAGTCCAATACCCTGAGTCATACCCACAGACTGTGGAATAGATGCTCTTTGAAACCAGGGGCTGTTTCTTTTTTTCTTTCCTTTGTATCACAAGGCATAGTGCTTTGCATATGGTGTTAACTAAATTGTCCAATTAACTTGAATCGAAGGTGACACTGCAGAGTGCTGCTTTACACCCCGCAGAGATTGTTTTAGGGCTTATCAGGAACTACTTTGGCTTGCTCGCTGAAAAGGAGTGTCTTGTTGTACAAAGTATACCTGATCTGGGGCAGCTAGGTGGTGAAGTGAATAAAGTACCAATCCTGGAGTCAGAGGGACCTGAGTTCAAATCTGGCCTCAGACACTTATTAGCTGCATGACCCTGAGCAAGTCACTTAACCATGATTACCTCCAAGAAAAAAAGTATCCTTGACCTGAAATCTAGGTTCTAATCCTGTGTCTAGTTAGCTGTGTGACCTTAAGTAAATTGGAATTGTAAGGTTGAGCAAATATTGGACCCAAAGTCTGGGGACCTAGGTTCAAATCCCAGTTCTGACAGTTATTAGCTGTATGACTTTAGGTAAATCACTTAACTCCTCTGGGCCTCAGTTTCTTCATTTGTAAAATGACAAGTGTGAACTAGATAACTTCCAAAGACCCTATGGCTCAAAATCTGTGATCCTGCAATGTGTGGGTAAGTCGTGGCATCTTTGCATCTCGGTGTCCTCATCCATGAGGACAACAATAGGTGGTCTGGGAATTATACAAGGTCCTTGTGAAAAAAAGTACTCAGACTTTAAAGCGCTGTAAAAATGCGGGTTATTGTAATGAAGTAACTTCATCTCTAGGAGTTTCTTTTCCTTCAGGTAAAATAAAGATGATGAGAATTATGCTACATTCTTCACAGAGCTGCTATAGGGGAGAAATGTATGTGAAAACACTTTGTAACTTCAAAACACCATGAGGATATAAGGCATCATCATCGCTCCCGTGGGTGGCACCTTTAAAAAAAAACTCAGAAACTGAAATTCAGCATTTGGAAAATAGACGACATCAGAAGGGTCAGTCCAAACCCAGGTGTGATTATTTTATATTTTCAGAACTTCCTCTGTATATGTTTGATTGACCCCAAATCCAGGGATTCAAGTGTTCAATGCTGACCCCTTTATTGTCAAGAAGGTCCCACTAGGATACCGTTCTTTGTACCACAAATCAGTGGCAACAGACTCAAATAGAAACAGCACCACTAAACCGTGGATCCCGGGGTGGGGGGCGGGTACAAATTGACTTAGTAAACCACATATTTACATTATCTATGTTCTATTCTTATCGACTTTATTAAATATTTCCCAATGATATTTTAATCTGGTTCAGGAGTGCTGTGCATTTGACACCTCTGTCACACATCATAAACTTTATGATTTTTATTTCTTCTTCCTCTTCTCCATGCTGCTGTTGCTGCTGTGGATTAGAATTACCATAGTTACTAACAAAGAGCAGTTTCAAACTTTGTTTCAGAAAGTTTTTTACAAAAATCAGAGTTTTCACAAAACTATGAAAATATTTTCTTAGTTTATACTTTATTCAAATAAAATTAAAAATTTAACAGCATAACATTAAAGATACATTAAAATAATATAATATACAAAGATATTTAACAGTAGTTCCTTTACAATATTTATTTATAACATAAAAATAACAACCATAATAATATTAATATGAGAAGAATTATTTTTCATTCCAGTCATTCAAAACATCATGTCATTTATAAGATTATTAGTTATAATTCATTTTCAACAACTAATTGAAATAAATATTTTGCCTTTATAACAGCTATAACAGAAAACTCTTTCATACAAATAAGAAGGTCCCAGAAGTGGAAAACTGCATCACTGTGTTTAATTAACCATTGTTCAAATGGAACAAGACCAAGTATAGCATAAAAGTCCATGATAAATGGATTATTTATCCATTTATATTTAGAAATAGTCAAACCTTAGCTTCCAGTTAAGCTAACAACATGAAAGGCTATAGAGAAACTGACTTCTCCAGAAGAAATTCCAGAGCACTCTGTTCACTGCACCACCTCACTACCCTGGTTCTTAGTTTTCTCAAATGTGAAATGAAAGGGTTAGACTATATGACCTCTAAGCTAATTTCTGGTTCTAGAGCTATGCTCTCATCATCCACTAAGTAGGGGACTCACCAAAAAATAGAAGAGGGTAAACTGAACTCATGACCCTAGAATAAATATTAGAACAAAAATAAAATTTGAAAACAGGAAAAATATGTAGGTCTCTACTATCAAAAACAACTGATCTGGAAATGAGGTCAAGGAGAGATAATTTAAGGATCATCAAACTTAAGTTAGATATGACAAACATCTGGAAAAAATTGAATGGGAGATAGAAAGGAATATACCTTTTTTCAGGGGCACATAGCACCAAAACTGATGATGTATTAGGGCATAAAAACCTCACCATCACATGCAGAAAGACAGAAATATTAAATGCATTCTTTTGAGATCACGATACAGTAAAAATTACATCTCGTAAAGGGCCATGGAAAGATAGATTAAAAATTAGTTGGAAACTAAATAATCTAATCCTAAAGAATGAGTAGGTCAAGTGGCAAATTATAGAAACAATCAATAATTTCATGAAAGAAAATGATGAGACAACATACCAAAATTTATGGGATGAAGCCAAAGCAGTACTTAAGGGGAATTTTCTAACCCTAAATGCTTACATCAATAAAATAGAAAAACAGAAGATCAACAAATTGGGCATGCAAGTAAAATTTTTTTGCAAAAACAAATTAAAAATCCCCAAACACCAAATTGGAAATCCTGGAAATCAAAGGAGAGATTAATAAAATTGAAAGTATGAAACCTATTGAATTAATAAATAAAACTAAGAGCTGGTTTTATGAAAAAAATAGATGAAACATTGGTTAATTTAATTAAAAAAAAGAAAACCAAAGTTACCAGTATCAAAAATGAAAAGGGTGAATTCACCACCAATGAAGAGGAAATTAAAGCAATAATTAGGAGCTATTTTGTCCAATTGTATGCCAATAAATCTGACAATGTAAGTGAAATTTAAAAAACAACTAACTCTAATACTATATAAACTATTCGGGAAAATAGACAAAGAGGGAGTGCTACCAAATTCATTTTATGACACAAACATGGTTCTGATACCTAAACCAGGAAGAGCCAAGATGGAGGAAGAAAACTATATACCAATTACACTTATTGTAGCACCAATGCAATATTCATAGTGCCTACAATAGCTATGAATATGCCGGCATAGCTCTGAATTGCAAAGTATAACAGACTCTCCACATAGAAGACAGACCAAAACATTTATTCAAACATTAGAAAGACAAATCCCAACACCAGAAGGCCAAATCCATCATAGCAACAAAGAAATCTATACACATTAGCAATGCAGGGGGCATTGCCATCCCCAAGCCTTCCCTCTGTTAGGGCCTTCCCACAAACAAACACCCTCAAGCAGAATCATTCCCTGGTTCTCACTCCTGCTAACTGCTGCAATTCTGACTGCCTCCTCTCACTCTCCAAGCCACAACACCCACTGTCTCTCTCCCAGCTCTGACCACTCTGAACAACTTCCTCTCAGCTCTGCTCCACCCCTTCTTCTTCCACCTGTTCAGCAAACTCCTCCCACTACAGGCTTCATGTGACTCCAACTCATGTGACTTAGGATTCCATGTGACTTAAGCAGGTCACATGGGCCTATTAATGGATGGGAAAGATCTTCCCATTGCATTAACAATACATTCAATACATTAACAATACACTTACGAATATTGATGCAAAAATTTTAAATAAAATACTAGCAAGGAGATTACAGCAACACATCACCATGATCATACACCATGACCAGATAATATTTATACTGAGTGATATCCCAACTGATAAATGGTCAAAGGACATAGTTTTCAGAAGAAGAAATCAAATCTATTTATAGTCATATGAAAAAGTGCTCTAAACAATTATTGATTAGTGAAATGCAAATTAAAACAACTCTGATCTACCACCACACACCTATCAGATTGGCTAATGTGATGGAACAGGAAAATGACAAATTTTGAAGGGAATGTGGGAAAATAAGGACACTAATACACTGTTGGTGGAGGTGTGAACTGATCCACCCATTCTGAAAAGCAATTTGGAACTATGTTCAAAGGGCAATCAAATTGTACATACTCTTTGACCCAGCAATACCACTAGTAGGTCTGTATCCCAAAGAGGCCAAATAAAAAGGAAAGGAGCCTATTTGTTGAAAAATATTCCTATCAGCTCTTTTTGTAGTGGCAAAGAATTGGAAATTGAGGGGATGTTCATTAACTAGGGAATGGCTGAACAGGTTGTGGTATATGAATGTAAGGGAATACTACTGTGCTAAAAGAAATGAGGAGCAGGCAGATTTCAGAAAAACCTGGAAAGCCTTACATGAACAGATGCAAAGTGAAATGGACAGAACCAGGGGAACATCATACACAGTAACAGCAACACTGTGTACCAATCAACTACGAATGATTTACTCTCTTCAGCAATATAATGATCCCAGTCAATTCCAAAGAATTCATGATGGAAAATGCTATCCACATCCAGAGAAAGAACTGATGAAGTCTTAATAAAGATCAAAACATAGTGTTTTCACTTTATTTTTTTCCTGATTTTTTTCCTTTTGATCTGTTTCTTCTTTCATAACATGATTAATATATAAATATTTTTTGCGTAATTGCACATATATAACCTATATCAAATCCCTTACCAATTTAGGGGGAGTAGAAGGAAGGTGGGAGAAAAATTTGGAACTCAATTTTTTTCGATGAATGAAAATACTTTTTTAAAATAAGAATCATCAGACTTCCTGAAAAGCAAACAGAAAACTTACACGCCATATTTCAAGAAATCCCTAATAAAAATGGCCCAGATCTACTAGAACTAAAGGGCAAAGAAAAAAATAGAAAAAAATCCACTGATCACTACCTGACAAATCCCAAACTGAGAAACATCCAGTAGAATATGTCCCTCTACTTCACTTAAAAACATTAGGTTTCTAAAGGAGTTGCTTCTCTCTTTTTCTCCTACAAGAATATAAGTAATACTTCATCACTGAGCCCTTTCCAATTGTTCAAATATATTTACCCTTCTAGATTTCTCTTGCCTTTTGTTTGCATTTCAGAGCTTCTATTTTGCACTGATATTTTCATCAGGAATATTTGAAAGGCCTCTCATATTAAAAATCATTTTCCCATTGTAGATTTACAGGGCAATATTTCAGTCCACAATTTCCTCTTCTTTGTGATGTTTGCATAATCCTGACAAGGTCTCTTGCTATTTGGCCTCTTTCTCTCTGCCTACTTGTATCACGTTTTCTTTATTTTAAAAGCTCAGAATTTTGGCTATGGCATTCTTCAAGACTTTGAGCATGCAACTAAGAAAACTAGAAAAGCAACAAAAAAATGTTAAACCCAAGAACAGAAATTCTATAATCCAAAGACATAATTAGATTTTAAAACTACTAGATTGATAAAATGAGGAGCTGGAGTTTTAGAGGGGAAAAGACTGATAAAATAAACAAACCATTTGCTGATCTAAAAAAGAGAAAGAGAAAAATTAAATTACTGCCAAAAAATGAAGAATTCATATTAAATGAAAATAAGGGAAATTATTGGAAGGAATTTTGCCCAATTATATGCCAGAAAAAGATAACAATTTGAGAGAAATTGGTGAATATTAACAAAATAACATAAATACCCCAATAATTAGAATAATAAAAAGAGAATGTAAGTAATTCTATCTCATAAAAAGACATTGAAGGCATAAAGGAACATATCCCCCTAAATAAAAAAATAGAACAGGATGGATTTAAATAGATTCTAGCAAACATTCATAAAAATTAATGTAATTTTGCATACATTAACAAAATAATAAAAGATAGCATCTTACCATACTCCATCTGATTGATAAGTGTGGGTCTAAAGAATACTAAGGAATAGTAAATCAGAAAAAGAATGCTATAGAAGAATTTCACTAATGGGAAGAGATTAACAAAATTGAAAACAAAAATACCATTGAGTTGATCTATAAAATTAGGAGCAGATTTTTTTAAAAAGCACAATTTAATAGATAAAAACATTAGCTAATTTGATTTAAAGGAGAAAGAGGAAAGCCTTATTACTAATATCTAAAATGAAAAAATAGAATTCAAATCAAATGAATAAAAAAATTATTAGGAACTATGTTATACAGGAGGCACGTGAGTGGTTCAGTGGTTAGAGCACTAAGCCTAGAGTCAGGAAAGCCCAAGTTCAAATCCAGCTTCAGACACTAGCTGTGAGATCCTGGGCAAGTCACCAAACCTCTGTCTGCCTTAATCCATTGGAGAAGGAAATGGCAAACCACTCCAGTAGCTTTGCCAAGAAAACCCCATGAACAGTAAGGCCCATAGGGTTACAAGGAATTGGACATAACTGAATGAACAGCAAATGCAGCAGACACTGTGCTGAGTCAGAAAAAATAAAAAGTTGTCTCTACTTGAGGGCTAACATCAGGCAATAGAGCTTTGGAGTAAAATAAAAATAGTGACGTTTCTATAGCCCATTAATACTGAACTCACAAGGAAAAAACTTCAAGACCAGATGAATTTATGAGTGGATTCTATCACACATTCAAAGATCAATTAATTTTAATATTAAACAAACTGTTTAGAACTGTTCAGAGTTGTTTAGAAAGAATCCTACAAAGCCCTTTCCATGATACAAATATAGTTTTGATACCTAAACCAGAAGAGTCAAAACAGAAAAACAAAACTATAGGTCAATATCTCTAATGAAAATTAATATTAAAAAAAATCAAATTTTATCAGAGAGAATACAGCAACACACCCAAAAGATCATGCATTATAATCAGGTTGGGTTTGTAGTGGGAATGCAGGGTTGATGTATTAGGAAAACTGTGAACATAATCAAACATATCGATAAAAATAACATATAACAAAAACAAAAACATGTCATAACAAAACTGCACAAAAAGCTTTTGACAAGATACAATATCCACTCTTGTTAAATAACACTAGAAAGCATATGATTAAATGAGCCTTTCCTGAATATGACAAATGGTATCTATCTTTGAGATAAGAGAGAGAAAACTGTAGATAAGATTTTCCTTTCACATGCCAACATTACATGACATGAGGATAGAGGACTTTCCAGTAAGTAAAGCCAGGATGTCCATTGTCATCAATACTGTTTCATACAATAATTGACATATAACAGTAAGACAAGAAAGCTAAGTTGAGGAAATAAGCATAGGGAAAAATGAAACTAAATTATTGCTTTTTCTAAATTATATGATGATTTACTTAGAGAAGCCTTGAAAGTCAACTAAAAAGTATTTAAAAGACTAAGTTCAGTGAAGTTGCAGAATGTAAAATAAATTCACATAAATCTTCTGTATTTCTGTATATTACAAATAAAACCTAGGAGAAAGAAATAGAAAGAGAAATTCCATTTAAAATAACTACAGAGAGAACCACCACATGCTTCGGCATAGCCCTGGGCAAACAGGCATCCTCCAGAGCTCCATGTGCTTCAGCACAGCTCTGGGCAGGCAGGAATCCTCCAGCATTACAAGAAAGTAGGACAGACCTCCACATGCTTCAGGAAAGTCCAGGGAAAACAGATATCCTTTGATGACTAGACTTCCGGAGGTTTCAGTGTAGCCCAAGGGATATGCAGAAAAACCCTACCAAGCTAGACACATGCTAGATACCACCACTAGGATCCCTGGGCTAAGCTGCCAGACCCCTACAGCCTCCAGCAGTACCAGCTACCACCCACCCATCCCTCAATATAGCACCAGATATGAGGGTCCCCCATGGGCCTCAGGGGAACATCAGCGTAGCATCAGGTAAATAACCAGGACCTACAGCCACTGGCACAAGAAGCCAGAGATAGAGCCCCTTCCACCCTGGGAGCAAAAATCAAATTTAAAAGAAAGGAAAAAGGTCCCCCCCAAAAAGATGAGCAAAACACAACAAAAAAAAGAGTCTGACCATAGAAAGTTATTATGGTGATAGGGAAGACCAAAACACAAACTCAGAAGAGGACAAGAATGTCAAAACACTATGGGCAAAATCACAAAGAAAAATGGGAAGTCATCTCAAGCACAGAATGAACTCACAGAAGAGCTCAAAAAGGAGCTTAAAAATCATATGAGAGGTAGAAGAAAAATTGAGAAAAGGAAGGAGAGTGACACAATAAAATTATGAAAAAAGAGGCAACAGCTTGGAAAACTGTTTAAAAAAAAAGAATTGGCCAAATGGAAAAGGAGATAAAAAAATCCACTGAAGAAAAAAACTCCTTAAAGAGTACAATTGGCCACATGAAAAAGAAAGTACAAAAACTAATTGAAGAAAACAACACCTTAAGAGTTAGAACTGGGCAACTGGAAGCTATATCAGCTATATAAGACATGAAGAATCAATCAAACAAAATCAAAAGAAAGAAAAAAATGGAAGAACATGTAAAATACCTTACGGGAAAAACAATTGACCTGGAAAATAGATCCAGGAGAGGCAATATCAGAATCAGGACTACCTGAGTGCCATAATCAAAAGGAGGATCTGGACAGCATCTTTCAAGAAATCATCAAGGAAAACTGCCCTGTTGTCCTCGAACCAGAGGGCAAAATAGGCTTTGAAAAAATCCACTGATCACCTCTGGAAAGAGACCCCAAAATAAAAACCCCAAGGAACATTATAGCCAAATTTCAGAACTATCAAGTCAAGGAAAAAATACTACAAGTGTCCAGGAAGTAATAATTCAAATATCAGGGAGTCACAATCAGGATCACATAGGACTTGGCAGCTGCAAAATTAAAGGACCAGAGGTTATAAAACATGGTATTCCAGAAGGCAAAGAAACTAAGACTACAACCAAGAAGCACCTACCAAGCAAAATTAAGCACAACACATCAAGGGAAAATAAATGGTTATTCATTGAAATAGAGGGATTTCAAACTTTCATAAGGAGAAGACCAGAACTAAAGCAAAAATTTGACCTTCAATATCAAGACCCAAGAGAAGCATAAACAGATAAAATGGAGAAAGAAAACATAAGGAATTCATAGAGCTAAAGTATTTCTATCCCTACACAGGAAGATGATACTTGTAATTCTTAAGAATTACAAGCTAGAATTACTAGAAGGAATATACATGGACAGAGGGTATGGGTATAAGATGAATTTGAGGGGATGACATTAAAAAAAAATTTAAGAGATGAGAAAGAGGAGTACAATGGGAGCAGAAGGAAGGAAGAGGTAGAATGTGGTAAATTATTTCACATGAAGAATCACTAAAGACCTATTACAGTAGAGGGGCAGATGGGAAAGTGGGCAATGAGCATTGCTTGAACCTTACTCTCATCAATATTGGCTCAAAGAGGGAATAATATACACAATCAGTTGAATATAGAAATCCATCTTACCAGACAGGGAAATAGGAGGGGAGGACATCAAGTAAGGGGGGTGGGGCAGGGACAGACAGAGGGGAGGGCAGATCAGGGAAGGTGGTAGATATAAACAAAACACTTGTGAGGAGGGAAAGAGTGAAAGAAGAGAGAGGACAAACAGGAGGAGGAATAGGATGGAGGGACATATGCAGGTAGTAATCATAACTGTGAATGTAAATGGGATGAACTCTCCCATAAACTGGAAGTGGATAGCAGAGTGGATCAGAAAATAGAATCCTACAATATGTCGTTTACAAGAAATACACTTGAAGCAGAGAGACACACACAGAGTAAAGGTAAGGGGCTGGAGCAGAACCTATTATGCTTCAGCTGAAGTAAAAAAAGCAGGTTAGCAATCACAATCTCAGACAAAGAAAAAGCAAAAATAGGCCTAATTAAAAGAGATAAGGAAGAAAACTACATCTTGCTAAAAGGTACCATGGACAATGAAGCAATATCAACAATAAACATATATGCGCCAAGTGGTATAGCATCAAAATTCTAAAAGAAGTTAAGCAAGATACAAATTGGGACACTGATGTACTGCTGATGGAGTTATGAACTGATCTAACCATTCTGGAGAGCAATTTGAAACTATGCCCCAAGGGCAATCAAACTGTGAATACCCTTTGATCCAGCAATACCACTACTAGCTCTGTATCCCAAAGAGATTTTTTTAAAAGGGAAAAGGATTTACTCATGCAAAAATATTTATAACAGCCCTTTCTATAGTGGCAAAATATTGGAAACTGAGGGGTTACCTATCAATTGGGGAATGGCTGAACAAGCTGTGGTATATGATTGTAATGGAATATAATTGTGCTATAAGAAATGATGTGCAGGCAGATTTCAGAAAATCCTGGAAAGACTTGTAAAACCTGATGCAAAGTGAAATGAGCAGAACCAGGAAGACATTGTACACAGTGTCAGCAACATTGTGTGATGATCAACTATGAATGATTCAGCTCTTCTCAGCAACACAATGATCCTGGATAAATACAGGGGACTTACGAAGGAAAATACTAACTATGTCCAGATAAAGAACTGATGGACTTTGAAAGCAGATTACGGAATATTTTCTTTTCACTTACTTTATTCTTTCTTGTGTTTTTTAATCTATTTCTTCTTTCACAACTGTGACTAATATGGAAATATTATTTACATGATAACACCTGTATAAATGATACCAAACTGCCAACCATTTTCAGAAGGGGAACGGGAGGTAGACAGAGAGAAAATTTTGGAACTCAAAACATTATAAAAATGAATGCTAAAATTTTTCTTGACATGTAACTGAGGAAAAAATAAAATACTATAAAAATTTTTTTAAATAAAAAAAACTATAGAACATATAAAATACTTGGGATCCTGCAACCAAGACCCATAAAATAACTATCTGAATACAACTATGAACACTTTTTACAGAAATGTAGATAGACCGAGATAACTGAAGAAATATTCATTGCTCATGAGTGGACTGTGACTATACGATAAAAGTGATAATGCCACCTAAATTAATTTACATATTCTTTGTCATATCAAAAAAATTATCAAAAGATTACTTTCTAGAACTAGAAAAAATGAAATTCATCTGTAGGAACAAAAGGTCAAGACTCTTAAGGGAAAAAATGGAAAAAATAGTGGAAAGGAAGAAGGCTTAGAAGTGCGAAATATTAAATATAATAGAAAGCAGTAATTATCAAAACAATTTAGTACTGGTTTCAAATATAGTGGCCAACCAATGGAAACGATTATATACGGAATGTAAAGAAGCAAATGAACACAGCAGTCTAGTGTTTGACAAACCCAAAGACCTCAGCTGCTGTGGTAAGGACGTTGTTCAGTCAACTCAGTCCTGCCCGACTCTTCACAATCCCATGGATCGTACTATCCATGGGTTTCCTTGGCAAAGATACTGGAGTGGTTTAGAATTTCCTTTTCCAGTGGATTAAGGCAAACAGCCTTCTCTCCCTCCCTCTTCTCCCTCGGTCCACATAGGGAATCACAACCTTACCTGTGGGTGCTCTGCCCAAAGGAATATAAATTTTTATCACTGAAAGCTCACAAGATATCTTGGGGTTTATGGACTAGATTTCTTTTTTAAGGACCAAGCCTTAAAGCCAAATCACTCTGGCCAACAATAGTTCCCAGCCCAAGCCTCACTTGGTCATTGGTCACATTAGCTCAGATGACACAGAGTATAAATAGCAATTGTTTCTGTTTGGGCCCAGAAAACCTGAGGGTCTTTTGCTCCCAGATTGATTTTTTTGTTTTGTTTTGTTTGACTAGGTAAAAGAGTCCATTCTTTGCCTTATTTCTTACCTAACCTTAATCACTGAATGAGTGTTGTCTCAGTCAAACTGAGGTCTGAGAAAGATCTTAGCTTAGAAAGGCCAAGGTCTCCCATTACATGCAAGGCCATCTGCAGTCATCCTGATCTATGTCTTGCCACTGGTCCCAGATGGCTCAGGAGGAAAGAGTGAGGCTGATGACTTTGCTCAGCCCTCCCTCACTTAAATCCAATTCACTTGCAAGCCATGACATCACCTTCCTGATGTCATCATTCTCTTAGAAAACAAAGAAAAACCACAAGGAATGAAGGCAAACAGAGGTTAAGTGACTTTCCCAGGGTCAACCAGCTAGTAAGTAAGTGTCTAAGGACAGATTTGAACTCATGTCTTCCTGACTCCAGACCAAGCATTCTATCCACTGAGCCATTTACTGCCCCAATAAGTCCTTGTAAGGACTTATTATTCAACAAAAACTGCTGGGAAAACTGAAAACTGGGCGGACAGAAAATAAGCATAAGCCAGCATTTTACACTGTATTTATACAAAGTTAAGTTCCAAATGGACACAAACAGACATAGACATAAAGGGTGACATTATAAATTAAAGGAGCAAAGAATAAATCACCTTTGAGAACTACACATAGGAGAACATTTCAGCAGCAAATAAGGAATAGCGGGGATCACAGGAGCTAAAATGAATGGCTATGATTATATAAAATATAAACGTTTTCCCACAAACAAAACCAAAACAGCTAAAATTAGAAGAGAAGTAAGTAGCTGGGAAATATATTTGCCACATGTTTCCTCTGATAAAGTCTTCTTTTCAAGATATATAAGATACCAATTCAAATTTAGAAGAATATGAACCATTCCTTAATTGATGAATGGCCACAGGACATGAATGGGCAGTTTTCAGAGGAAGAAATCTGAGCTGTCAATAACATTAAGGAGGGGGGAAGGTTTCACATCACTAATAATTAGAGAAATTCCAATTAAAGGAATACTCAAGTTCTACCTTACACCTATCAGATTGGACAAATCAACCAGAAAGAACATAATAAGTGATAGGGAGACTGCAGGAAAACAGGTAAATTAGAACATCATTGACAGACCTAAGAATTGATCATGCCATTATAGAAATCAATTTGAAACAATATTATATATATATGTGTGTGTGTGTGTGTGTGTGTGTGTATTTATATACACATACATATAGGTACACATATATATATAGCATATGACCAATATGGAAATTTGTTGAGCTAAAGTATGCATATTTATTATAAGGGTTTTGTTTTACTTCCTCCGCCTTGACCCCCACACACACCTATGAGGATGGGGATGAGAGAGAGACAAAAATAGATTTTTTGTTAATTAAAAAAATTAAATTAAAAAAAGAATTACTTCCATAGTCCAGTAAAGTAATTGATAATCAAGTCATAACTTGTTTTTATTTTATTTGCAGGGCAGATATTTTTAAAATTGGAAAGCACATAAAAAGATGTAATTTTTATCCGTAGCCCTTAACTTTGACAAATACAGTGATTTTATCTTTCTGGATCAGAGTATAAATTTGAGGGCTTTGAATTAGTCTCTTTAGAGTACTCTTTTTTTTCGAAAATAGACACAAAACATTTGAGTAGTAAAGTTTTCTTACAAAATAAATTTGCAAATTTATTAAATATAATGTCAATTTCTTATTTTAGATCATTCTGGTCCTATGCAATATTTTGAAAAGAGACTTCCATTTCATGAATTGGTTTTTGATAAAGTCGATTACTCTGACATCACTATGAAAAATAGTGTTGCTCTACCCTCCCCTTTCTCAGTATAAGTGTGCCACATGTAATATGTTCAAAATGCACAAAACGCTACATTTAGCTAGCTCCATGGAACCACCTTTTGTTCTGACACTGCGCTCTATCAGTGCATACATAGCCCAATATAATTTTCCCACATTACTCATATTTTATTATTTAATTCATCAAGACCACAGACTGAAAATGTCTCTTGAGGTAGCATCGCCATCAAAAAGTTTGAAAAGGAACAGATCTTCCCTTGTATAAATTTCCAGAATATGTTATACAGAGATGATCAAACAGGCACATGTGGCTATATCTGTTGCTTCTTCCATTTGCAATACAAAATAGGAAAATTCTAGTCGCTAACTTAATTGCGCACAGAAGTCTTGAAATATATGAGTGATTCTCTTTTCCATACTATTTGCAAATGGAACTTTTCAAAGGTGTTTGTCACGTGATTCACCGAGCATCATTTTGACCATTTTAATAACTGCAGGCAGCACCAAAATTTTCCCCAACAGATGAAGCTTTTTATGCTTCACAATTCTGTAAGCAATCTCATGTAATGAAAGTAATCCTTTTGATATTGCTGACACATTTTAATTATTTTTATCTTATTTTGTTTTGTTTATCAAAAAAATCATTTTCTCTGTAAAAATTAGTCTTGGTGGGGCTAAGATGGTGGTGTAAAAGCAGGGACTTGCTTAAGCTCTCCCCCAAACCTCTCCAAATACCTGTAAAAATGACTCTAAATAAATTCTAGAGCAGCAGAACCTACAAAATTACAAAGTGAAACAAATTTGCAGGCCAAGACAACCTGGGAGGTCAACAGGAAAGGTCTGTTGCACCAGGGTGAGAGAAGAGCACAGTCCAGCGTGGGCCACGCTGGCACAGACAGGCCAAGGCAGGACTGAATCACTGGCAGCTGTGGCAGCTTCCAGTCTTCTCGACCCCAAAATGCCAAAGGCAACTTAGAAGGTCGATAGAAAAAGTCTGTTGGACCTGTGTGAGAGAGGAGTCTGGTCCTGCCCCAGCTCCAGGGTGATGGTAGTGACTGCGGTGGCAGCAGCAGTAGTGGCTGCTTCTGGAGCTCTTGGCCCACAGACAGTAGGGGGATCAAGCAGCTGATCACGGGGGATTTGCAGGGATCTCTACGCTGGCATTCAGTCAAGATTCTTTTGCTTTGCCTGTGCTTTGATCTGGGTCACAGTCCTGGGATGCGGTCCTAGTGTGAGGAGGATGGCTGGCATGGCAGAGCTTGTGGCAGCAGTGGAGAGGGAATCCTCCTCACAGTTCCAAGGCAGAAAAGACTGTTTGTGGTCACTCACAGACCAAAGCACAGGCCAGGAAAGGAGCAAATACCTCTCCTTTAATCATACCACCTTGGAAGAACTGAAAATTTACAGGTCCCTAGAAGGATCTCTGAAAACAGTTGCACAATACTCCTGAAGCTTGGGACAATACATCTCCCCCCTCAACCCCCACTGCAAGCAGAGTCCTACCTTGACAAAAGGCTAAAAAAATAAGTAATTGGTTGGAAAAATAAGCAAACAGAGGAAAAAATCAGACTATAAAAATTGGTCTTAATATATTCTGCATGTACATTTTCAAAAATACTATTTTAATTTAATTTAGTTTCATATAAAGTATAATTATTTTATTCATATAAAGCAAACAGTAATCTTCCTTCATCAATAACAGTATTTGTCTTAGTGATAAATATAGAAGATCATATTTTTCAGGATTTGAGCTTTTTACTTTGTGGATTTTCTTCCTGAAGTAGTGTATTTATTCACCATCTCCTTTTAAAGGGATATCAACTCTTTTTAAGGAATTAGAGGAAATAAAAACTATAATTTTCTCAAAACTTTCAATTATTTATAACTTCTTAAGTTATTTCAATTTCTTGAAAAAATCAATTATTTTCAAAACCAGCTTATTATATTATACTTGTCAAAATGAATGATGTATAAAATTTTAAAAGGCATGATGGCACTTCTAAGGCCCACGTAAAGACTGTTTAATTTCAGGTTTACATATATCATGTTTAAGTAAGCAGCATGATGAAACAACTCACCAGCATCCTCAGCCTACAACTGCTGATACTAACGATGACAAATGTGGCACATAGCAAGACTCAGTACATGGTGGCTTAGAGTTGCCCTCTTTTCTACAGATCATATTAAACAATCATTGCCCTGCATTCACCATATTTTTCTTACTTCTGTTGACTTTGACTTGAACTTTGTTTTCATTTGTGAAAGTTGATGTATTCATATGGAAATTGTACTCAAAATTTTGATAACTTGGCTATTATTTCATACCCCCTAAGAAGATTTCATTCATCTACAAGAGGTCAACTCCATGGAGCAAGATGCCCCTGCTGCAGATAGTCCATGGTGCTTCCTCCCCTTGCCCCCTTGCCCCCCCCACTTTCCTCCCTCCTTTTGTGTGGTGTCTCCCCTTTTGTGTGTGTAAGATCCTTGAGGGCAGGGACTGTCTTTTTTTTAATTAATTATATTCTCAGTGTTTTGTACAGTGCTTGGCACACAGTAGGTACTTAATAAATGTATATTGGATTGAATTAAGAAGCTTCCTCAGGTGGGGCAGCTACAGCTGTTGTTGCTTCCGGCCCCAGGCCCACCCGGTGGGAGGACTTAAGTGGCGGATCAGAGCAGGAGTGCACAGCCTGCTGAAGATTTAAGCCCAGTCCGGGTTGGGGGTTCTTGGGGAAGGAGCAGTGCTGGTATGACAGAGCCAGCACCTCCCTCCCAAACGTGGAACATAGAACTCTTTAGTCTACAAGCAGTCATACCCTGCTGAAAAACTCAAGGGTCAAGTTGGTTGGTTAGGAATATGGCCAGGCAGCGAAAACGCACCCAGATTCAGTCTCAGACTGTGCATTCTTTCTCTGGTGACAAAGAAGACAAAAACATACAGACAGAAGAAGTTAACAAAGTCAAAGAGCCTACAACAGAAGCCTCCAAGAAAAACATGAACTGGTCGCAGGCCATGGAAGAACTCAAAAAGGATTTGGAAAAGCAAGTTAGAGAAGTAGAAGAAAAATTGGGAAGAGAAATGAGAAGGATGTGAGAAAACCATGAAAAACAAGTCAATGACTTGCTAAAGGAGACCCAAAATAATACTGAAAAATACACTGAAGAAAACAACACCTTAAAAAATAGACTGACTCAAATGGCAAAAGAGCTCCAAAAAGCCAATGAGGAGTAGAATGCCTTGAAAGGCAGAATTAGCCAAATGGAAAAGGAGGTCCAAAAGACCACTGAAGAAAATACTACTTTAAAAATTAGATTGGAGCAAGTGGAAGCTAGTGACTTTATGAGAAATCAAGATATTATAAAACAGAACCAAAGGAATGAAAAAAAGGAAGACAATGTGAAATATCTCCTTGGAAAAACCACTGACCTGGAAAATAGATCCAGGAGAGATCATTTAAAAATTATTGGACTACCTGAAAGCCGTGATCAAAAAAAGAGCCTAGATATCATCTTTGAAGAAATTATCAAGGAGAACTGCCCTGATATTCTAGAGCCACAGGGCAAAATAGAAATTGAAAGAATCCATCGATCTCCTCCTCAAATAGATCCCAAAAAGAAATCTCCTAGGAATATTGTCACCAAATTCCAGAGCTCCCAGATCAAGGAGAAAATACTGCAAGCAGCCAGAAAGAAACAATTTGAGTATTGTGGAAACCCAATCAGAATAACCCAAGATCTGGCAGCTTCTACATTAAGAGATCGAAGGGCTTGGAATACGATATTCCGGAGGTCAATGGAGCTAGGATTAAAACCTAGAATCACCTACCCAGCAAAACTGAGTATCATGCTCCAAGGCAAAATATGGATTTTCAATAAAATAGAGGACTTTCAAGCTTTCTCAGTGAAAAGACCAGAACCGAATAGAAAATTTGACTTTCAAACACAAGAATCAAGAGAAGCATGAACAGGTAATCAAGAAACAGAAATTGCAAGGGACTTACCAAAGTTGAACTGTTTTGTTTACATTCCTACATGGAAAGGTAACATGTATGATTCATGAGACCTCAGTATTAGGGTAGCTGAAGGGAATATGCATATATGTTTATGTATATATATATATGTTTATGTATATACAGCAGACACAAGGGGAGCGGAAGATGAAGGGAAGATATCTAAAAGAAATAAAATCAAATTAAGCGATGAGAGAGGAACATACTGAGAGAGGGAGATAAGGAGAGATAGAATGTGGTGGATTATCTCGCATAAAGGTGGCAAGAGGAAGCAGTTCTGTGGGAGGAGGGGAGAGGGCAGGTGAGGGGGGAATGAGTGAACCTTGCTCTCATCAGATTTGGCCTGAGGAGGGAATACCATACATACCCAATTGGGTATCTTACCCCACAGGAAAGAAGAGGGAAGAAGACAAAAAAGGGGGGGGATGATGGAGGGGAGGGCAGATGGGGGTGGAGGTAATCAAAAACAAACACTTTCGAAAGGGGACAGGGTCAAGGGAGAAAATTCAATAAAGCGGGATGGGTTGGGAAGGAGCAAAATATAGTTAGTCTTTCGCAACATGAGTATTATGGAAGGGTTATACATAATGATACACATGTGGCCTATGTTGAATTGCTTGACTTCTTAGGGAGGGTGGGTGAGAAGGGAAGAGGGGAGAGAATTTGGAACTCAAAGTTTTAAAAACAGATGTTCTTAAACAAAAAAAAAAGTTTTTGCATGCAACTAGAAAATAAGATACACAAGCAATGGGGTGCAGAAATTTATCTTGCCCTCCAAGAAAGGAAGGGAAAAGGGGATGGGAGGGGAGTGGGGTGATAGAGGGGAGGGCTGACTGGGGAACAGGGCAACCAGAATATATGGCATCTTGGAGTGGGAGGGAGGGTAGAAATGGGGAGAAAATTTGTAATTCAAACTCCTGTGAAAATCAATGCTGAAAACTAAATATGTTAAATAAATAAATTTAAATTAAAAAAAGAAACTTCCTCAGCTTAGCTATCCCTGTCAATATCACAGTTCAGAATCACACTTTCTAGTTATTTGAATGTGGGCAGGGATGTGGAACACCCAGGCCCTCCCTCACTTGGGAACTAGTATGGGTATAGTCCTTGAGTGGTCACATGTTGAGGAGGCACATTCATTAATGGGTCAGAAACCCCTAGGGTCAACACTATTTTCCCAAGGACTTTTGTGGGTAAGATCAAGGAGGTGGCTTTCCATTCAGCACTGGGTCAGGACTTTAAAAAAAATATTCAGAACTGACTCCTTTACTGGCAGAACTTGGAATGCAGAAGGTAAGAAAAATCACCCCACCCTTGGGGAAAGAGCTGAAGAGTACACTTGGATCCTCAGAAGAAAGGTGATTAGGAATATATGGCCTGACTCGAACAGCCATAGCAGATGGAGTTCCAAGGCCCAGATCTTCCGGGTATTTCTTGTGACCTTACTCTCTTCCCTTCTGGTTGGTGAGGAGTATAGCCACATCTTGGCTCTGCTCTGGCCTTTCTCTCTTTTTCCTCAGCTTGAGCAGAGTAACAGAGCTTTCTATCTCTGTCCTGGCTCTCTATTCTTCTAGAGGATTAGGGAACATTGTGATTCCTAAATTTCTGTGCAAGCAGAAGTCTATAAAGGGTTACTTTTCTGAGGGCAGAAAAGTAACAAGTGGCCTTGTCTTTTCATTTTCTTCCTTGTTCTCTCTCTCTGCTAAGAGTCGAGAAGTTCACTTGGTAGGCTCCACTGTATCTTGGACAGATACTGCTAACCCATTGCCATCCCATTTTTAGAAATAATAATGTTGCTTATTTTGAGATTGTTGTTAATATTTCAATTTTAATTTTATGGGAAACATTTTATTATAATGGTATTTTTCTATTGAGTTAAAAATTTCTCCTCCTTCGATGTGCTTTATAAATCTCTCTTTATACTGAATTTGTCAACATCATAGCTCAGAGTCAACACTTTCTGGCTATTTGAATGGGAGCAGGGATATAGAACACCCAGCCTTAGCTGGGTTCTTAGCTCATATTGAACTAAGAATTTTATTTATATTCCATAAGCCTGATAGTTATAAATAACCTCTCTATCAAGCAAAACCACATATTTTGTTAGGTTTTGCTTCAAGGAAAACTACTGACCAGTTCAACTCAACTTAGCAATCATTTTTTAAGCATAGACCTGACCGTGTCAACTCATTTACTCAATAATCTCTCATTCTCTACTACTACTACTACTACTACTGGAGGATAAAATATAAAAGCATGCATCTGGAATTCAAAACCCATTACAGCCTGGCTCAAACCCAGCTTTCTAGCCTTATCATTCCCCTTCCTGAACTTTATAGTCCAGCCAAAGTGGCCTTGCTGCTATTATTTCTCATATGAACACTCCACTAGAGGGAAAACTAGGTAACACCATGTGACTCTGGGTAAGTGCCTCAGTTTTCTCATCTTTAAAATGGGGATTAATAAAGCACTTCACAAGGTTGTTGTGAGAATCAAATGAGATGATATATGTAGCACATTCCAAATCTTGAAATACTATATAAGTAATAATAATAATTTATTATTATTATCTCCTGATGTCATCACTTGGCACTGGCTATCTTGCATACGCAGAAGATTCTCTTTCCTCACCTCTGGCTCCTAGAATCCTAAATTTCTTTCAGCACCCAGCTCAGGTGCCACCTCCTACGGGCAGACTTTCCTGATCAAGTTTCATTATCATCTCTATGCAGATATTTTATCTCCAGGTAGTAGGGAGCCCTGGAGTGCGTTGAGCAGGGGAGTGAAGTAGTCAGATCTATATTTTAGCAGAATCACATTGGTAGTTCTGTGAATGATGGACAGGATTGGGGAAAGATTTGAGGCACTGATACCAATTAGGAAGCTATTTTAAGTAACCCAGGTGACACATGTTAAGAACCTAAATTTTTGTGTTGTATATAACCAGCCCTAAACTCTCCGCTGAGCTCCAAGCTTGTATCACCAAGTAGTTTTTGAACATATTGAAATGTATAGTCCTTAGACATCTCAAAGTCAGCATGTCTGAAACAGAACTTAATATCTTTTCCTCACCCCCAAACTCTTCCATCTTTTTTTAATTTCCCTGTTACTGTTTTGAATTTTTTTGGAAGTTAATTGGGGTTAAGTGATTTGCCCAGGGTCACAACAGCTAACATGTGAGACTGATTTGAACTTGGGTCCACCTGACTCCAGGGCCAGTGCTCTACCCACTGCACCACCTAGCTGACCCTTCCTATTACTCTTGAAGGTATAGTGACCTCCCAGCCACCCAGGTTCACAACCAATATCATCTTCTTTGCTTCTGTCACAAGTCAATCCACATGTACAATCTGTTGCCAAATCTTCTACCTCCACAATATCTCACATTTCTATCTCCTCTCTATTCACAAAGCCATCAAGCTGATGCAGCTCTCATCTCCTCATGTCTGGATTATTGCAATAGCCTTCTGGTTGGCTTCCCTGCCTCAAATCTTTTCCCAGTCAAATCCATCCTCTTCTCAGCTGCCAAAGATTTCGTAAATGGGTTCCAAAATATGTTGGGTCCCTGGATTCTCTTTCTGGAGAGAAAAACTGTAGATGGTCAAGGCTCTAGGGTACAACTTATGAAGAGAAAGTACATAGGGATTTTTCTCCACTTTGATACTAGATATGACCCTCTCACAAGAAAAGTTGCCCCCATATTTAGGTCACTTTGTGGATCCACATCCACTCAAAAAAACCACAGTTCATGCAACTTCACTGTTGTGTTTATTTTTATGAATTACCCAGACTATTGTTGTTGTCCTTCATTCTCAAAGGGGACCAAAATGATGTCATTATGCTAGAGTCAAGTTTCTGTGTGTCTGACTATGGCTGATCAGACCAATACGAGCTCAGAATGTTCTACCACAGGCCGGGCACAAAGTTAGAACATAATAAGAAAAGGAGCAAGAGAACATTCCCCTGTATACCAACAGCACATTCCCTCCACAAATACACACAGAACTGGTAGGAAGAGTGGACATATCCAGGAGATATGTGCAGAGGGCCCATGTATTGAGAATATGTATCATCAATCTGCATGCATGAAGGAGCCAGGGCACATGCATTAAAGGCAGATCATACCTCTGATGACGCAAGGTCACCAGTATCTTTTGGTGATGCCACCACACTCTGCCGGTGGGCATGCTCCCCACTGATCTCACATGGCATGAGGACTCTGCCAAGGGGTCCCCAGGATGTAATCTCTATCATGAATGTGGCCTCAGTTACCTCTGGTGGGCATTTGATTGAAGCATTTCTTTCTTCTTCCAGTTTCTAGCTTAAGCAGGAGTCTTCAGTTGAGGCTCTTACCCTTTCTCCTTAAGAGAAGTGATCACCTCTTTTAGCTTAAATCCCAGAGGCTTAAGCTTCAACTCTGTTCAAGCCCTTCTGCACCAGAATAGATGAAAATGTTTAGAGACAGAAATTTCCCCCAAAGACTGCTTTAGCAAAATGCAAAAATGTGGGTATGTTGTCCACTGGTGTCATCATCTTTAATGAAAGTATTGATTGTCTCTATGATTTCATCTTTGAACTACCCATTCTTTAGAATTTAATTATTTGATCTCCAATCAATTTTAATTGTTTCATCACTGGCTTTTTATTTAATATAATTTTATTGCATTGTGATCTGTAAAAGATCCATTTCATATTTCTGCCTTTCTTCATTTTTGAAAGGTTGGTAAACCCTAATATGTGGTCAATTTTTATGAAGGTTGTATGCACAGTTGATGAATCTATGTACTCCTTTCTATTTCTATTCAATAATCTCCAGATATTTATCACATCTAACTTTTCTAACATTCTGTTCAAGGCCTTCACTAATTTTTTTGTTAAACTTATCTAGGTCTGAGAGGGGATAAAATGAGGTCTCTCGCTATCAAAGTTGTATTATTTCTCCTTGAAATTCATTCAACTTTTCCTTTAAGCATTTAGATTCTATACCATTTGCTACATAGATGTTTAGTATACTCATTCATTGTCTAAGGTAACTTTTAGGAAAATGTTTCCTTGTTTATCTTTTTAAATTAAATCTATTTTTGCCATCGCTTTGACTGAGATCATGATTACTACCCCTACCTTTTTTATTTTATCTTTAGCATAATAGATTTTGCTTTAGCAACTTATTTTAACTGTGTGTGCATTTTCTGTTTCAAATATATTTCTGGTAAACAACATATTGTTAAACTCTGATTTCTAATCAATCAATCTTATTAAGTGTCTTCTGTGTGTCTGCTGTGCTACTGTGCTAAGGAATTTCTAATACATCTTGCTATCATCATCCATTTTATGGGTGATTTCATCCCCTTCACACGCACAGTTATCATTGTTCATTATTCATTTCCCTCCACCCTATATGTCAACTCTTCTCATGAACTCTACATATCGTCAGAGAGCACGCTCCGTATCTATTGGTAGAAACATTTTATAGCTATTGTTTTTGCTATGCTTCTTAGTAAATGACATTACTAAGAGTTAACTGTGTCTTCTGGATGATTGTTAATGGGAAACACAATGGTGGGAGCTCATAAAGCTATAGTTTTAGAAGAGTGACCCCATAGGTCACAACTGGGTAAGTGTGGTTATCATCCTTCTTAGGACCTATCCCTTGAGAGTGAATATAAATTGAGGAAGTAACCCAGAAGGAATACTACATTTGGAATTCATTAGCTTTAAGGCTAAGTTTATAAGGACTTTAGTTAACAATGCAAGCCAACGTAAAAGTAAGTACCCAAGTTCATACACTAAATATTATAGAAGTTTGTAGGAGAAAATATCAGTGTAAAAACTGAAATATTAGTCTAATGGAGATTTCTTAGCAAATGGAAAAGGAGGAGAGGGGAGACATCTCCAAAAGGTGAATTTCATAAGCATATTTCCTGACTCCCTTTTGTAGTGACAACTGTCATTGACTCACTAATGGTCACAGGTAGCTCAGGTATAGCAATCTAGAAAATATTATTTGATCCAAAGTAGAATGGTACCTTCTTCTCTCATCATTATTAAACTCAGACTCTGATCTATTTCATCTATTTCATAGTATGTGCTCCCCAAGTGGTCCATGGAGATTTCCAAGGAGAACCCATGCATGGTCAGCAGATATTTCCACCAATCATACAAGCAACAGTGTCTATCCAAAATCTTGGCTTTGAGCCAAGCTAAAGTGAAAAGGTTTCACACATGATCTAGCCTGTTAAGTTCTTGAGAGTTTCATGTTTTATCACGTGAGTCTGGTCAATCATGCATGAAGGGACCCTAGATCAAAGCAGTGGGACTTCTCCAGTTTAAAGAAGAATCCAAGGAGCTATACATATACCCATGTGTATATACACACATATTTATGTACATACATATGTATATGCAGACCCATACGCAAGAAAGTGATTTGAAACAAACATATAATAATTCCAAACCATACAGTTGATCACTCCTTTTCTGGAAGTTATAAAAATGTCTCTTTTGCTTTTCTTTCTACCACTTTTTACGAGACACATGTACCACCTTGGCAAATATGTTCTGTGGAGAGGCATCACATGGGTACTTATGTAGCTGCCTACCCAACTTTCAAGGAAACCACTATTTCATAGAACCATGTTGTAGAATAGATGTAGAAAGTAATGTCAATTTGAAACTTCCCCACTGCCCAGCAAAGAAGCAGTGTGATATGATAGAAAGAGAAATAGATTAAGAGTCAGGAAACCCTGGTTCTACTCCTCCCTTTGCTGCTAGGTAAATGGTGCCAAAGATTAAGTACTGTATAACTTTGGACTAACTTCTCTGGACCTCATTTGTAAGATGAAGGGGGTGGATTTCTAATGTCTTTCATAAGATTCTGTTTTTTCCCAGGGAATAAAATTTCCTTCTGGTTAGAATGGTAATAGAGATGGTAACTTCTTCAATTAAACAGTAAGTTCCTTGAAAATAGGGCTTGTCTATAAAAGAAGTCGTTGTTGTTGTGTTAATGGAACCTATGATTTCATTTGTACAGTGAATTCCCCATGTGAAAAGTTCTTCCTCTGATGCTAGATACCAAGATTGTAACTCATAATCAAACATTAGAAAGTATTTATTAAGCACCTATCACATGGACTAGACAGATTCACAACTGATTTTACCAAATATTTAGAGAACAATTAATTCCAATACTGTATAAACTATTTGGGAAAATAGACAAAGGAGTCCTACCAGATTCATTTTATGACACAAACAAAACCCGGAAGAGCAAAAATAGAGAAAGAAAACTATAGACCAATTTCCCCAACGAATCTTGATGAGAAAAATTTAAATAAAATACTAGCAAGATTACAACAATATATCACAATTATCATATAGTATGGCCAGGTGGGATTTATACCAGGCTGTATCAACATTAGGAAAACTATCAGCGTAATTGACCGTATCAATGACAAAAACAACAGAAATCATATGATGATCTCAACAGATGCAGAAAAAGTTTTTCACAAAAATCTTTTGACAAAATTCCTATTAAAAACACTAGAAATCATAGGAATAAATGAAGCTTTTCTTTAAATTTATATATATATATGACCATCGCAAGCATTATTTGTCACAGGGATAAGTTAGAAGCCTTTCCAATAAGACTGAGGTGAAGCAAGAGTGCCCATTATCACTACTATTATTCAATATTATTCTAGAAATGCTAGCTGTAGCAATGAGAGCGAGAAAAAAGAAACTGAAACAATTAGAATAGGCAATGAGGAAACAAAACTATCACTCTTTGCAGACGATACGATGGTGTAGTTAAAGAATCCTAGAGAATCAACTAAAAAACTAGTTGAAATATTTGACAACTTTAGCAGTTTCAGGATCCAAAATAAACCCATATAAATCGTCATCATTTTTATATATAACCAACAAAGTCTAGCAGCAAAAGAGAGAAAGAGAAATTCAATTCAAAATAACTGTAGACTATATAAAATACTTGGGGATCTACTTGCCAAGATAAACTCAGAAACTATGAATACAATTACAAAACATGTTTCACACAAATAAAGGCAGATCTAAACAATTGGAGAAATATTCTAAGAATTGAAATTGAGGGGATATTCATCAATTGGGGAATGGCTGAACAAGTTGTGGTATATGATTGTGATGGAGTATTATTGTGCCATAAGAAATGAGGAGCAGGACGCTCTCAGAAAAACCTGGGAAGACTTATATGAACTGACACAAAGTGAAATGAACAGAACCAGAAGAACATTGCACGCAACAACAACATTATTGTGTGATGATCAAATGCAAATAACAACTATTCTCAGCAACACAATGATCTAAACAATTCTGAGGGACTTACGATGAAAAATGCTATCCACCTCCAAAGAAAGAACTGATGGAGTCTGAATGCCGATTGAGGCACTTTTTTTTTACTTATTCTTTTTTTTTGTCTGTATTTTCTTTTGCAACATGGCTAATATGGAAATGCTTTGCATGACAGCACATCTGCAATCCATATCATATTGCTTGCCCTCTCAATGAGGGGAGAGAGGAAGAAAATATGGAACTCAAAATTTAAAAGAAAAGAAATGTTAACAATTTTTGTTTACATATAACTGAGAAAAAATAAAATAAAAATTAAATGAAGAAAAACTTTGAGCTTCACCAACTCTGTCCTAATACAGGAATATTGAAGGCTGTGAGTTATACATAAGTCCTAGGCAAGACACCAAATCTGGTTCTACCTGAATGGACAAGGGCTTTCCTGATTCAGACCAGGTAGATTTAATAAGTTTACAGCACAGAGAACACTGTGATTTTGCAAAATAGCTTTTTGCTCATAAACGTTTCAAGTTATCAACTTGAAACATAAAGTCAGAAGTTAGGTCACATCAGGTGTTGCTGGGTGTTTGGTAGAGGCATTCAAAAGGGAAATGAGGTACATCTCAATTTAAATCAAGAGTTCTTAATCCTTGACAGTTACGTGGCACAGTAGATAGACCCAAAACGAGGAAAACCTGAGTTCAAATCCTGCCTCAGAAGCTTCCTAGCTGCCTAACTCTGAGCAGGTTACTTAACTTCTATAGTGCCTACCTTTCAAGATATTTGTAAAGCACTTTGGAAACCTTAAGGCACTATATAAATACTATTGTCACTGTTTGTATCGGGGATTCCTTTTTCTAGTCTGGCAAAGCCTATGGACCCCTTCTCAAAATAATGTTTTCAAATGCATAAAAGTACAAAAGAAACTAATTCTATTGAAATACATTTATCAAAATTGTTTTAAAAGACAAATTCATAGACCCCAGGTTAAGAACTTCTGATTTAAATGAATAAGAAAAAGTTTGACTGCTGCTCTTATTAAATCTTTGGTTATACTATTAAGTGAAAATATTGCCCATAATAAAATTTCTCTATATTCTGGCTAGATCAATTCCATTCAAGTAAAGGTAAAAAAGCTAAATTTTCAACATATTCTATAGTCCTAAGAAGAGGGAAGCAGGGCTGGAAGTTTCTGTGGCAGCTAGGTGGTGCAGTGGAGACAGAGCATTGGGTCTAAAGTCAGAAAGATCCGAGTTCAAATCCAGCCTCAAACGCCTCCTAGCTATGTGACTCTGGGCAAGTCACTTAACCTCTGCTTGCATCAGTTTCCCCATTATAAAGTAGAGAGCACCTACCTTGCAGAATTGTAAGCATGAAATGAAACAATACATATATATACACTTGCCTGTTACATAATAAATATTATAAAAACGTTTGTTATTATGCATAAATAGGTGTCAGAATCCATTCCTTCTTTGCAAAGAAGTCTCATGCAAGCAAATTATCAGTCAGCTCCTTTAGTTGAAAACAAAACAAAATACTCTCAACTCCTATCCTTGGGGTCTATTTATATATCCAGTCTTATGAAGCGGAAGAAATAACTCTTTCAAAATCTGCTCAGTCTATTTCTCTTTCTATCACACACCACAGCAAAGTAGTGGTGACGGTTCAGTGGTAATACTTTCTTCACCTGTTCCATAGCAGCACCAGTAATCATGGCAAGCTCTCCTCTCTGATGCTTGGTTAACTGGTTGACAGGATGCTCCAGAGTCGGGAGCAGGGGACGAAGAAATTCTCCACTAGCCTTTTCCTGTCAAGGAATCCCATTTAACTCCCACAGATAACTACATTGAAGTTTCCTTGCACTTACCTGCCTTAGAGTTTTGTTTTGTTTGTTTGTATTTATGTGTTTGTGTATGTTGGAAACATAGTGGCCACTCATAATATTGATCCGCATGGCTGCTCTGTTTGAGGCTTGAGCTGGTTTACCTCTCCTTTGGCAGCCTTCCCTCCCGGAGATACACTTAACTGATGTTGGACTCGGGGCTGATATCTCATAAGCCTTACTGAAATTCAGAACTCCTGAGCCGAAGGGCTCTACCAGCCTCAGCGTCCCCGGTAGCAGGGAACGAAGACATACTCTATCACCCCTTGTCCCAGTTTTATGCTTTGAAGACTAGGGCTGATAATAAAAAGTTTCCAAAATCCGTGATTTCATCACTTAAGAGTATTTCTCCTGCTGTCATAGATCACAACCAGATGTCTTTCAGGGACAGCCACCAGCCCTGGAGTGAGGAGGACCTGAGTTCAAGTTTGGCCTCAGACACTTGACACACTTCTTACTAGCTGTATGACCTTGAGCAAGTCACTTAACCCCAATTGCCCTGCCCTCAAAACAAAAAACAGTGTCTTTCAGTTGATGTGCCTTTAAAATGTGTCACCCTGTGGCTAACCACAAGGCTTAACTAAGCCAAGTATCCTTTGTCTATGTTACTGGACACTTTTGTCACTTGGTAGGACTTTCCAGAGCAGGGATTCTTAACCTTTTTGTGTCATTAATATGGTGAAACCTATGGCCCTTTTCTCAGGATAACGTTTTTAAATTCATAGAATAGGCATCGTAGCACATGCCTGTAATTCCTGATACCAAGGAGGCTGAGGCTGGTAGATCTCTTCGGCTCAGGAGTTTTGAGCTGCAGTGTGCTAGGCTAGGAATCTGCATTAATGTGTTCAGTGCTAAGGTAGGCCCAGAAGGTTGCTTAAGGAGGGGCAAACTGGCCCAGATTTGGAAGAGGTCAGAGATCCTATGCTTATCAAAATAGAATCAGATCCATCTATGAGTGTCCACTGCACTTAAAGCCTGGGTGAGATAGAAACATCTAGTCTTTTTAAAGAGCAATTAAATGTATAAAATAAAATCTATACTCTTACAAAATAATACATATTGAAATAGTTATTGAAAATATTTTTAGAACATTCAGAGACCTCAGGTTAAGAGCCTCTGCTCCAAAGGAACAAATGGAACAAGCAGAATGGTGTGATGAATTGCACACAAGACTGAGAATCAAGAGACTTTTCAGTAGCTCTTTAGTGCCTCTGGGATAAGAGTTCTTAACCTTTTTATTGTTACGGACCCCTTTGGTTATCTGATGAAGACTATAGGACCGACCCCTTTGCAGAACAATGTTTTTAAATGCATAAAATAAAACACATGGAGTTACAAAGGAAAGGAATACTATTAAAATATAATTCACAAAAAAATTGAATAGTCCATAGATCCCAAGTTAAGAACTTCTGTTCTAGAGCCTGTCCACCACTGGTATAGCATTCAAAAATTAAGGTTCCCTTACACAATGCAGTAGAACACTGGGCTAGGACTTCAGTGGAAGAATATTAGATTTCTTTCCTAAAATAATCATGATAATTTTTATAGATAATTGATATTATTCATAATCTATGAGCAATGACTTGGATTTAACGTGGAGCACCTTTCTTTTCCCATCTATCATTTCATTTGTCTTTTCAGACTCTAAGTCTAAGGGAAAGACAGGTAATATGTCTGTCATTTTGCATATGGAGAAACCAGGATACATGAAATTTATCATGAGTTGTTCAGCGTTAAAGTAACTGCATTCAGCCACTGAAGCAACCTGATAATTCCTGAACTAGTGGTCGAGGAGTGCCCAAAACCAATCCACTAACTACACAACTGCTTGGTAAGTGATCCCAGCCCCATCACTATGACTGATCCTTTGTAATTCATGCCCTGCCCCAGATCTGTTCTCAGAAAATTGAACTCAGTAAACATATTTCCCAAGCGGTACCTAACATCTATCCCGAGACAACTACCCTTGAGGAAAACTTAGGGAAGCCACGCAAGGCAAGGTGAGTTTTGGATCTTGATTTTCTTCCATGTTGACCAGCAGCTAACCTGGCCATTCAAGTTGGATTGACCTTGAATTGACACTCAACTTTTCTGCATGTATACCCTTCTTGAGCTGAATGGCAAGTATCCATCCCTCAAAAAAGCAACTGTTTTTCCTTTTTTAAAAAGAGTTATAGACAATAGCAATCAACAAAAACCACAAAAAAATCCAATGAATATTCAGGATATTGAATAAAATCACAACTTTAGCTCTTAATATATTACACAGAACACTTTAACAAAGTAGACCCAAACATTTAACAAACACACTCTTTCTGTTCCTGCCACTCAGCTCCATTTATCATGGTAATATCTTGGCTCAAGGTCATGAAGAGGATCTTGAGACTGTCTCCTATGAGGTCAAGGAGTAACACCTCACTAAGTGCTCTCTTCCACCTCCATACCCTGCTTCACTTCCCTCTTCCTTACTTTTTGGCCATATTGTTATCAAGAGTTGACTGTTTAGAAGAGTTTACAATACAAATTAAAACAAAGGCTGGAAAAAACCACCACCTGGGAGATAAGGAGGCCACACATAAAAGATTCACATTTCCCCTTTCCCTCCTACTGATGTACTGCTCATCATTTCCACTGCATTACAGCAACAACACAACCCGCTGCTAAAAGGGTACAAACCACCTAACTGGATCTGAGGGCAGTTTAAGGCTGAACTGTAGACAAGTAACCTCATAAGATCATGAAACACGTGTAGCAATAGCTTTGGGCTTCTATGTGTAAAGAAAGTAGAAGTTCCTCCTTAGGTGTGTGTTTTTTAATTTTCCTTTTCATTATGATCTTAAACATCAACAAACATGAAGAGTTCATTACACAAAGAAAATGAAAAGAAAGATTTATTTTTTCCCTGCCGTGTACATTTTGATGGAGTATTTCTAGAATTTACATCACATTATATTACAAGTACATCTATAATTTAAATATAATACAACAGTTTCAATACTGCCCTGTTTGTCTCTGTTCCCTTCTAAACTTTCTTCTATACTTCTCTACCTTTTTATGATTCATTCTTTTCTCTTTTAATATCACTGTCACTGCCTTACTATTACTTTGATTCTTCCTGCCCCCCCCGCAAAAAGAAAAGCCATTGCATTTAACAATTACAGCTCATAAAACAAATTCAGAGATTGAGAGTGTCTAAAAACGTACATCTTATTTTGTACATCTTTTCCAACACATCTGTATTAGGAGGGCAGAGTTTATAATCTCAAAGAGGATCATAAACACGTCTGAAAGGTTCGGAACCGCCGGATATAAGAAACTCTCAAAGTAGAAGGCAGAAGAATCAAAACATATATTTAGGCTCCACAGTAACCAACCCATGAACCAGCAACCCCATTTTGATATATTGATCAAAAGCTTCCAGGCCCAATAAGTACGCCTTGAAAGAGTAACCAGGAGGCTACGGAGAAGCATGATTGCGTAAAGCAAAATCATGCTTCCCCCTCTATGGTAATAAGATTACCCACTGGCCTGAAGTCTTTGTTCAGCTTCCTCCCGTAGGTCAGCTCTGCTACTGGCAGCCCCTGCTTCAGCTGTGGCTATAGCTATAGCAGCCTCTGGCTCCAACGGGAGCTGCTTTTAACCATCCAGCTTCTGCGGGGGTGTAAGGTACGCCGGGGAAAGCACAGGTTCTTTCAATCTGCTTAAGCAAGGTGAAGGGGTTGACCGGGAAAGCACAGGTTCTTTCCATCAGCTTAAGCAAGGGAAGCAAGGTGAAGGGGCCGACAAGCTTGCTCCAGTCCAACATACAAACAGCATTCAGTTCAGGGGAAAAAGCCAAACTAGTCAAGGCCACTTGTTGACTAAGTGCTAAGGAGCCCATTTTTGGTTGCCAATACACTCCACCCCTTGTTATAGGATACATAATCTAATCAGCCATGTATCCTAGAACATACATTGTGATCCAATTACAAAGGAAACTAAAACATATCATTCATTATAAAGCAAAACATATCATTTGGTGACATTCCTAAATATTGGTTTACGATTCAAATGTGATCCACCCCTAGGTCCCAGCAAGATAATCTCTTCAATCAATCATCCCAAAAATAATTATTAATAATTCAAATGTCCACCCCTAGATCCTTGTATCCATTACATAGGATCAATAATATCATAACAATAAAACAACACAGCAAGGATAACGCAAAACAAGTAAACATAGAACACTATCATCATTCCCACCCCCCTTGAACGATTGGGGCTCAAAATCTTGGGGTGAGGGGTGAAGGTCTCATTTTCTATAGCTTCTTCTTGCTGAAATTGGATGTAGAGATGGCCCTGTCCCCAAAAAGTCCCATTCCAGAGGTCAGTTCTTTAACAAGCTGGCAGGAATTCCAAGAATGCTATGTGCTTAGGCAGTCACCAGAAAGTGCAGGGTGCTTAAGCCTAAAGGAAACAAAACTAGCAACAACGTTAGCCAAAACAAAGGACAAAAAGAGTAGACAAGTATGGACTATTATTCTTCAAATAAAATCATCTCAAGTTTGGTTGAGATTTCAGTTATGCAAAGATCCAACATCAGAGCCAAACTCAGGTGGGAAATGTTTCTTTTCAAAAGGAACATAATGAGGAAGCCAAGAGGATCCCACCCTAGATAGAGACTAAGATTGTCCTCTCAGCCTTTCCCCAGATGTACAAGGAAACACAATGGGAAAATTAAACTAAGAGGATCCTATCCTAGATAGAGACTAGGATTGTCCTCCCAGCCTTTCCCCAAATGTACAAGTTTTCATCTGTTAATCACACAAGGTCACCTTCAGTCTGAGTGGCTTGTGGGCTTGCAGGAGCAGTTCTTATTTCCCTATTTCTCCTGTTATCAAGTCCTCTATACATTCTATATAATTCATTGGTTGGAATTCCATCTATCATTTCAAAACCTACCCCTGCTCTCAATAAAGCAGTAAACATTTCTTTCCTTGTTACTCTCCTTTGGCGCCAAGTTTGCTGGTTATTCACCCTTCTCTCTCGAGGAGATCTATCCCTTCCCCAGTCACCTAAGTCATGTAACTGTAAAATCTTATTTATCACTGTTGTAAGACAGCTCCCTACTTCTCCAAGTAATAAATTCAAAATTAGTTGTTTATAAGCAGGGGGAGCTGTCCTAATTATTAAATTCCTATGAGGCAGTCCCATTGGATCATTGTAATATTTGTCTGCAGTTCCTATCATAATGGCAGTCTTCATCACCTCCTCCTTTAGTCTCATGATACAATCTCTAAGTGAATACCAGGGTCTGTGCTCAGTGGGCCACATAGAATCAGTAGCATATCTCTTATTGCATCCCACAGCGGCTAATGCCAACAGAGTAGTCCTGCTATCACCATCTCCTTGCTGATGATGTTCCCTAAAAGCTTGTTGAACTAGAGGATCATGGCTGATACCTATGAATCTCATACAGTCTGTCCTATCTACTGATATTCCACTGGCACCTTGATCACTGAGTCTTACCATCCAAGATATCAATGGTTCTCCTATTCTTTGGCTGAATCTACTCAAAATATCTGTGACCTCTTGCGGTGAGAAATCTTCCTGAATTTCCCTTGTAAATGAATCTTCACCTCGGGTTTCTGTCTTCCTCCTTTGTATGGGTCGAGCCCTTGTCTGATCATTTAACCATCTCCTGTTCTCTGTGTGAGGCACATCCTGAACCCCAGTAGTGTTTTGTGCCTCAGCCCCTAACATTGTCTCATTTTCCCCCCACTCACTTCCTCTGCCACCATGGCTAGGACGAAGCAGGCAGTCAGGCTCTTTCTGGGCTGGGTTGAAATGCACTCTGGGCTTTTTTGGTCTCCTGTTGCTCTTAGCCACATTAATAGAAAAGTTCTCATTTGAGTCAGTTTGGTCTCCTGCTATCTGAGATTCCCCTTCTTCCTGTGGGGTAGGAGTGCCCCCATGTCTTTCACTTAATCTCAATCTTTCGTATACTAGCCGGTAGGCTGATAACACTATCCAGCTTTGCCTAGATAGTGATGCCCCTGACTGAATCCCAACTTCTCGTAAACACTTTTCCAAATCCCTAGGATCTCCTCTCTGTAGCCTTGGTTCCCAGTTTTCACAGGGTCCAGCTTTTTTAGCCAATTCTTTTGCTAGGGAGGAATAAAATGGATCCTCCCATCCTGGGATATTCATCTCTTCCTCTGGAATTGTTCTGCTTCTAAATAGAGATCTTATACCTAGCGATCCCATCCTCGTCGCCAAATGTATTAGGAGGGCAGAGTTTATAATCTCAAAGAGCATCATAAACACGTCTGAAAGGTTCGGAACCGCCGGATATAAGAAACTCTCAAAGTAGAAGGCAGAAGAATCAAAACATATATTTAGGCTCCACAGTAACCAACCCATGAACCAGCAACCCCATTTTGATATATTGATCAAAAGCTTCCAGGCCCAATAAGTACGCCTTGAAAGAGTAACCAGGAGGCTACAGAGAAGCATGATTGCGTAAAGCAAAATCATGCTTCCCCCTCTATGGTAATAAGATTACCCACTGGCCTGAAGTCTTTGTTCAGCTTCCTCCCGTAGGTCAGCTCTGCTACTGGCAGCCCCTGCTTCAGCTGTGGCTATAGCTATAGCAGCCTCTGGCTCCAACGGGAGCTGCTTTTAACCATCCAGCTTCTGCGGGGGTGTAAGGTACGCCGGGGAAAGCACAGGTTCTTTCAATCTGCTTAAGCAAGGTGAAGGGGTTGACCGGGAAAGCACAGGTTCTTTCCATCAGCTTAAGCAAGGGAAGCAAGGTGAAGGGGCCGACAAGCTTGCTCCAGTCCAACATACAAACAGCATTCAGTTCAGGGGAAAAAGCCAAACTAGTCAAGGCCACTTGTTGACTAAGTGCTAAGGAGCCCATTTTTGGTTGCCAATACAACATCTCTGCCAAGAAGTGGGAAACTTGATTCATTGTCAATTTTCTGGAGTCAAAAGCGTTCATTCCATTGTTCACAGTTCTTTAGTCATTACAGGTTGTTGCGGTGGTGGTTTAGCAGCTTTAGAAAATGTGCAGCTCACTCCACTCTGCATTAGTTTATCCAGGCTTCTGTGAATCTATCATTTCTCATGGCACAATAATATTCCATCACATTCATATGTCATCATTTCTTCAGTCATCACCCAACTGATTGGCACCTGATTTGTTTCAAGCTCTATTGTTTCTCTCGTGTTTCTCTCACATTCTTTCTCTTTGCTCTATTGTTTCTCTCGTGTTTCTCTCACATTCTTTCTCTTTGCTCTATTGTTTCTCTCGTGTTTCTCTCACGTTCTTTCTCTTTGTCTCTGTCTTCTACTTTCTCTGGTCTCCCACAGTCACACCAGCAATTGTCTTCCAACCGCCCTGATAGGTATGAGGAAGAACCAATGACTTATTTCAATTTTCATTTATTTTTAGGGATTTAGAATATTTTTCTTATAATTATTAGTAGCTTGCTTTTTTTCTTTTAAAAATTACCCATTCATATCCCTTGACCATTTATCTCTTGGGTAATGGCTCAAGACAAGTCAACAAGCATTTACTATGTGCCAGGCACCCTGCTAAGTGATACAGAGAAAGGCATAGATACTATGTATATATGTGTATAATTCTATATGTGTATCTTGAATATCAGATCTTCATATTATATATGAGAGAAATTTGTGACAGAAATAATTTTTCCCCATTAACCATTTCCACATAATTCTAAACGCATTAATTTTGTTTGTGGAGAAACTTTTCAATTTCATATAATCAAAATTATCCTTTTTTTCTCTTGCTGATCTCTCTATCCCTTGTTTAGTCAAGAATTCTTCCTCTATGTATAATTATGAAAAGTATCTCCTGTCTTCCTCTAATTCGTTGATGATATGAGTTTCCACATATGCCACTAGAGCTTATTGTGTGGGAGATGTTGGTCTAGATCAAGTTTCTTCTAATTTCTTTTAAACTTTCCTAGCAGTTTTTGTACACTATTGATTCCCTACCCCAGCAGTTGGAGTCTTTGGCTTACATTTTATTGTGTGGTAATCAGTTAAGGATGTGTCTAAAAATTCTGTTTTTCTGCATTTGTTAATGAGATTTTCATGCTGTAAATAATGGCTCTCAAATTTTTTGGTCTCTACTACTTTACTGTTCTTTACACTCTTAAAAATTACTTTGGAACCCAATGAGTTTTTGTTTATATCCAGTGATATTTACCACATTAGAAATTAAAACCAATAAATTTTGCAAATACTTATTGACCCATTTTAAAATAGCAATAACAAAAAAACAATAACAAACCCATTAGATGTTAACATAAATAACATGGTTTTTTAATGAAAAGTGATTATATTTTCCAAAACAAAAACATTTAATGAGAAGAGTGGCATTTGTTTTATATATTTTGGCAAATTTCTTTAATGTCTAGCTTAATAAAAGACAAGTGAATTTGTATTCACTTGTATCGTATTCAATCTGTTGTGATACATTATTTTAGTTCAATTACATGAAGAAAGTCTTGCTTCATATAGATACGTAGTTAGAAAAAGGAGTATTTAATAGAAAAATAACATTTTAATATTGTTCTTAAAATAGCTTTGACTTTGCTGACCCCTTAAATAGTGTCAAGGATCCCCAGAGTTCCTTGAGAGAAAAACTCTGAGAACCACCACTCTAGAATGTGTTCATTTATTATAAAGGTGCACAGATACAGTTAACAAATACGTATGTTCCTTTCTACCCCATTCAATCATCACCATAGATCTATGATATCTAACTATTCTAAAATTCTATTCAGGTTTTTTCTATTCTTTGTTTTTTAAATTTTTTGCTAGATTTATCTAGGGATAATAGGAATGCATTGATATTCTCCAATTAATATGTTTTTGCTATCTTCTTCTCTCTGTAATTCAGCTAATTTTCCCCTTTAGCTGCTACATCATTTGGTTCATATATTTAAATATTGATAGTACTTCATTATGTGCCATGTCTTCAAATCTAATACCATTTCCATGTTTATCTTTTTAAACCATGTCCATTAGTACCTAGTCTGTGATCATGCCTTTTTAAAATTCTCCTAAACCGTAATAAATTCTGCTCCAGCCCCTCATTTTAATGTTATATGAGTTTTTATATTTCAAGTGTATTTATTTGTAAACAATACATTGCTGAATTCTGGTTTCTAATCCATTCTTCTACCTTTCTTCATTTTATGGGTGAGATCATTACATTTACACTTAGTATTATTAGTGTTAATTGCATATTTCCATCCATCATATCCTCTTATACATTCTCCTTTTTTCTCTTACTTTCTTCTTGATAAAGTAGAAGAATTGGGGGTGAGAGGAAAAGGAATCTGATCAAAACCAGTAATGTATAATCGAAGTGGTCTCCTCCTACCCTCTGCTCCTTCTCTCTTGGACTCCAATTTCTGTTCCTTACACTTTCTTTTCTTTTCAATCACCATTCATGATCAACCCTCCAAAGTTAAAGTGTGTTTTGCTTGTGACTATTTTCTCCCCAGCTACTTTCCCTCTTACACCCTTCTTCCTTTCGCCCCTCCTTACCTGTGTCACTATTGATTTTAATGTATTTCTATACCAAATCTTTTGTGTATACATGTGTTCTACTCTCTTTTGTCCAGCTCAGATGTGTCAAATTCATGAGATACTGGGCTCTTCTCCCGTCTTTCTTGTATACTCTTCTTACTTTGCATCCCAATTAATGTTACTAAGTAGCGACTTACTATCCCTTTTTCCTCTTTTCTACTCTAATATATTCCTTTTTCCCTCCCTTTTGTTGTTGTTGTTGTTGTTCAATTCTTTGTGACTGCATTTGGGATTTTCTCAGAAAAGATACTGAAATGGTTTGCCATTTCCTTCTTCAGCTCATTTTAAGATGGGGAAACTGAGGCAAACAGGATTAATTTTCTCAGGGTCACACAGCTAGCAAATGTCTGGGGCCATATTTGAACTCAGGTCCTCCTGACTCTAGGGCTTGCACTCTATCAACTGTGCCACCTAGCTACCCTGCTTGGTACACAGTAGTCACTTAATAAATGCTTGCTTCCTTCCTTGTGTTTACTCATATATTCAGCCTCAATTCTTGGTTTAGGATTTTTGCTCGGGGCAGTCCCCTCTTGGATAAGGGGGTTTGGTCCGGCCCCCATCCGTAGCACAGATGTCATGCTACTGCTGAAATCTAGGTGGGGTGACTGGTATCAGGCCACATCCTTTGCCTCAATCCCCGACTTCTGTCTCAGTCTCCTGGAGGCTGGCTGTGGGTTTTAGCCTTGACCAGACAAGATCCCCAACTGGAAGTTGTTTTCTGCTTGTTGTGACCCTGACAGGCTCCAATGAGATGCTAGAAATCATGCTGGTCTCGGGCCTTTTATACAACTCCCCCACTGCTGGTGCCCATATGAACGGGTCACATTGCTACAAAAAGTACACTTCTGGGCCTGTCTCTCGGTGAAGTGAGTGATCTAGGGTGATTCTGTCCTACTTCTGTTCTGACAGTCCAGTATTAGAATCTAGCTTTAGGTCCCTGATTATTGAAACTTGCAATGAGTTGCAATCTACTTCCTCATCACTGGCTGACTCCAGGTACATTTGCTAGAGTGCATATTGGTTTGCCTGACACTGCTTCTCTCCCCATCTCCACTGGCTTCTGTGCTTGCCTACACTGGTTCTGGCTCTACCTGATTCTACTAGCTTCTGCCCACTAGAGTTCTAAACTGCATGATGGATGTCTTTTTGTTTCTTTTGAGTTTTCTTTATCATTGGTCTTTCCAGTTTTATTTTGTTTTGTTTTGTTTTTTTGCAAATAGTTGCTGGGGTTTATTTGAGAGAACTGGGCTTTTCTATGAAATTTTACATCACTGTCTAAACTAGAAGTCCAGAAGTTCCCACTGATAAGGAAAGTATCTAAATGTAGAAGATGACATGCCATAGGTGAAAGAAGTCTGGGTAAGGCCCCACTTCTAATACTCCTCCATACATAAAAAGAATGATCATTATGGTTTCAGGCGTAGCAATAATACTTCATAGACAGTCTTAATGACTTGGCTTAACAGTAGAGGGGATAAATATTCTTTTTCTGCCCACATGGGGGTTCAGGACATTCTCCACCTCAGCTCAAGTTTAAATTATCACCTGCCTCCTTAAGGGTAAAGCCTCCTCCCAAATCTTTTGCCATGTCAGAAAATAAAACACGTTAACCATTAGCTTGAATTACATGGCCACTAAATATATGCATAAATTTATAAGTAAAAACATGTGGTAAACAATTGGGGAATGCTTCATTTGGAATGCTGGCTACCTGAGACTAAGACTGGGAGGGAACCAAATAGGTGTATTCTCTCCCCACCATAATTTCTCCCAAGTGGGTATTTAGATAGTTAATGGATAGTTAACAGAGGGTTGTTCCCATTCCAGGGATAGAGGAAGGGAGAAGGGAGGGGTGTGTGTGTGTGTGTGTGTGTGTCTGTGTGTCTGTGTGTCTGTGTGTCTGCGTCTGTGTCTGTGTCTATGTCTGTGTCTGTGTGTCTGTGTGTCTGTGTCTGTGTGTGTATATGTCTGTGTGTCTCTATAGCTACGTGTGCATGTGAAAATGTAGCTCAGCAGTCCACTATGCAATAGGCTTCTTCCAGTAGCACCACACATTGCTCCCAGTTGCCATTGTCGGGATAACAATGCAGTGTCCCAGAGAGTGAGGGGAAAGTACAGAGCACCTAGGGAGGCCAAGTAGGATTCCAACTCCAACCTGTCCTCCCATATTCCCAATGAATGTCTCTGCCAAGATGTTCCTCATCCTTCTGCTTTCCCGAATTCTCGATACCAAATTCACAACCTGGCTAAAAGTCTTCTTGGTTGTCATGAATAATCCTCAGTTTTCACATCTCCATGGCAATGTTCACAGACTGGAGAGCCAAGAGCTATAGCCAGAATTGGTAAATTCCAAATACCCTCATGTTGCTTAATGTAGTTTGGCTCTGCTAAAGCATAGTTCCCTTAGACCCTACTGTACCATCCCTGGTTCACTCCCAAATGGGCTGGTTCTAATTCCTTAAGTCATTAACTCCTTCCTTGCTTATTCATCTTAATTTCCACTTCCTTAGTCCAGTTATAGCCATGAAATAACGAAAATAATATAATGAAAAAAAATAGATTTTGAAGCCAAAGATTTGGGTTCAAATTCTGGCTCTGCTTCTTATTCTCTGTTTGACTCTGAGGGAATAATTTAACTGCTCTGAGCTTGTTTTCTCATACACCAAATGGACTGGATGACCTCTTAGGTCCAATATGACTTTAAATCTATAATTTCACGATTAAAGAGTCTTTTCCTCTCTAAGTAAGTAGCCATAGACCCACTGCTTCCTTTTGTAATTTCTGAGAAACCCCCAAACTATATTTCTTTCTTCTACTTTTTTTCTTGGCCTAAAAGATACTCTTCTGTCTAATCTCTCCCTTGTTCATTCATGTTTCTTTCTTAGATCTTTAGGATCCTAGATATCACTAGGCAATTGTTGCTGCCTTCCAGGCTCCTCAACAGAATGGGACTTAAAGACTTTCAGAGAAGCAACAGATACACTGAGTTCTGAGCTGTCACACATCCAGAGTTCTAAGTTCATAGGACCCTGGTTGTTGCTATTAAAGTTAAAGAAAGTCATAGAGAGTCACGGAGTATCAGAGACAGACAAACGGCTGGACAGACAGAGACAGAAGAGCATGATTACTTAGGAATTTGTCAGAGATGAGTGAGAGAAAATAATCTTTGAGGGTGTCTTGGGGAAAGCTCAAAAGCTTTCTGATGAAATCTAAATTCAGTAGGGTGGGGTAGGGAGAGTGTTGGAAGGAAAATTTGTTGATGGTTAAGGAAACAGAAGAAAGAAACAAAGAAATCACCAGCAATATCAGATGATTGGGCAAGCAAGCATTCAGACCTTTTCATTTGGGGCCAGTAATGTATAATTTGGTTTTGTTGTAACCATCGCCACAGTGGGGTTTAGTTTATTCTCAGTAAAGGGCCTCAACAGCAGTGGGCTCATGGTACACATTAAAAACATCGAGGGTGGATTTAGACAGAAATCGAGGGAAAGATTTAAGAGCACTGATGAGGCAAATGCTGGACGATTTTTGCAAGCTTCATGCCTCTGGAATTAGATCTGCTTTCAGAGTCTCCCCGTGTTTCCCAAATACCCCTTCACCACCTCTAAGAGAAAACTCAGGAACAAGAGGGTGAGTGAGTAACCCAGCAAAAACCATTAAGTCACATCACAGCCCCCAAGACAGTCTCAGGAAAGCCTGGCAGTTCACTTGTCACTTTCACACAACAGATGGGGTTAATAGCACCGTTAACTTGCAGGAGGATTCTCTTGGGTTAATTAACACAGTATGATACTAAGCTCTGACTCTGACTATACCATAATGAGGACAGAGTTATGATTCCAGGTCCTAGAAACTCTAAAAGGCAAAGAGGATCTTGTGAGATTGGGGTGGTTGTTGTTTCTCGCATGTTTCCAAGTTCCAAAAATCATCCTTTCTCAGGCCACCCTTGATTTTCCCCCTTCGAGTCACTGGCAATTAAAAACAAACTAACATACCGTAGGCTAATCCAGAGATTCTCTTAAGTATCAAAAATTTAGCACCCCAGCTTCCTTATTTTTCCAGTTCCAAATATAAAAGGAGGCAACTTGGAGATAGAAAGTCCTGAATTCAAATCCACCCTCAAACACCAGCTGTGTCACCCTGGTCAAGTCACTTAATCTTTCTATGCCTCAGTATCCTCATTTATAAAATGTGGATAATAATAGCCTCTACCTCCCAAGGTTGCTGTGACAATAAAATGAGATCATATTTATAAATACATTGCAAACATTAAAGGACTATATAAATACTAGCTATTATTCTTAATATTATAAAACAACTCCCTCCAAAAAAGTATTCAAATGAATCAACTTCAAAGATTTTCCCCCAATTCCTAGTAGCCATTACAAAATGAAATAGCAAAACCTCTTCAGTTTTTTCCCTTTGGGGAAGGGGGTATTGTTTTTTCTCTTCTCTTGAAGGAGAAAGAAATCACTGCAAAGGAAAACAGAGGGCTCATAGAGCTCCAGGAAATGCTTGCATAAGGCTTATTTATCTTTTAACTAACATTTGTTAACTGAGGATTAGTGGAACAGCCTCTTGTAATTATAGTTGTTGTTCCATTTGTGGCTATCTACATGAGACCAGTAAATCTTAAAATTACAGACTGACCACCCTGGAGAACTAAGGTTGAGTCAGCCACATCTCCATTGGGCACCACACTGGGATGATTACCCCCAGAGAAGGACATTTTAGCTAGAGAGAAAAAGGCCTATACTCACAGCTTGGGAGTCACTCTTGGCCCCATTGTGGTTGCAAGGTCAATAAAACCAGGGTGGCCCTTGACATCCTGCTTCCCATCTTAGTAGAATGGGAACCGGCTGGCTCAGATGGTCCTAGTTAAACAGTCTATCATCCTAATGCCCATCTTGGGTTTCTCCTGGTTAGAAGTCTAGGGAGCAAAGCTGCAGCAGAGTGAGGAGGGAGAGAAGTAAGGGGATGAGGTGGGAAAAGTGATATCTGGCCTGGCAGTGAGGTTTGCAGCCCTTGTTCTAAACTTAGTGTCAGGAGTCAAGGTTAACGCCTTTGCAGACTTCCCATGTCACAGGGAGAGAGATGCCCTATAACATATCACTAGGTGCTCAGGTACCCGAGTGAATCTGGAGGTTTACCAGATCTTGTATGAAAAGTTGCTTTAAAATGATAAGTTCTTTTTCTAATAGTCCATTTAGCCCTGGAAAAAATTAAATCATTTAGATTAAAGTTTCAAAGAATCTGAAGAAAAGTGAGATCTATACCTTGTATTAAGGAGTTCAGAGGATCATTGATCTAAAATTGAAATGGACCCTAGTTAAGTCCAACTCCCTCATATTACGGGGGGGGGGGGGGAGCTGAGGCCTATAGAGGTTAAGTGCCTTGGCCAAATTCACATAGGTAGTTCCACTGTCAGAATTCTGAAGCCATGTCCCCTCAATTCCAGACACCGCACTATTTTTGTGGTACTACTGTCTCCTAGACTATCCCAGAAATGGCTATTACAGAAATGTGAGAAACTGACCCACGCATTGTAAGTAGGATCCTCACAAGGACAGAGATATGATTATTATTGGCATTTTGCATTTTCTGCCATTACATTTGATGCCTCAGATACCAATTCTCTTTCAAATTAATTACCTGTGACTTCAGCGAGGAGCACATGCATTTCAATATACTATTTCAAGACATTTCAAAATATTGAAGTAAACATTTAGAAGATGGAAATTACCCACATATGTATCACAGTGGTCTATGAATAGCATGCTATAAATTCAGGAATCTAGCCTAAAATAATGCCTTTTATTCTAGAGTTATATTCTGCTAATACATATCAGTATCATTCTAGAACTGTGAATTCTATAGATGAGGACATGCTGAGCCTTTCATATTTCTGCTACCACTGTTATCAATGCACTGTTTAAAACACTTTTTTCTTTATGAAATCCATAGATTCACTCCTTCTAGACTTGCCATAGATTACCAGGTTCAATAGATTTGTAGTCAGTTTATGGCTCAAGCCTCCATGAAATGCTAACTCTGTTAAGAGCTACCAGGCAAGAACCATAAATAAAATAACAAAGTATTTAATTGGGACAGAATAGTCAAGTACATGACAGGGACAAGTCAAAGCAACAGCCTCATGCCTAGCCCACCCAGGGAATACAACCTCCCAGGACTGACATCTCAGTGGGAAAGGGATTAGGGGTTCCTCCCTGAGCAAATCCCTAGAAAACTCATGTTCCAAGATGAGGCAAGGTTTCAGAATCCTCATGTCTGAATCCTCACAGCAGCCAAGTATGCCTCACTGCTTCCCACCTCTACCTCCCACAACTCCATGGATGGAAGTTCGGAAACTCCCTTGAAGCAGTTACACCACATATCTCCTCTGCTACTGTTCAGCTTGGAAGAATGCCATTTTGGTGCCACTGAAGGATTTCCTCTCCAGAGCACCGATCTGCTGAAGCTCTGTCTCAATAGAAAGGTGTCATTTTCTTTGAGAGTTTTTAGAAGCAGCTAGGCAGAACAGTGTGGGTACAGTGCCAGACCTAGAGTCTAGAGAAGACCTGAGTTCAAATCCTCTCTAAGACATCTGCTAACCTCCGTCTGTCTCAGTTTCTTCATCTACAAAATTCAAATGATAACAGTATTTACATAAATACTAGCTATTACTGTTAGAGTGAAACAGCAGTTTTAGAGTGAAAACTACCTAAACCAACAGGCCTCAAGGCTAGACAACACAACCTCAGTTCTGCAGGGTGTTTCTAAAGTCTGGACACACAGGCAAAAATGCATATTTTCAAGAAATGAAATGATTGAAATTTTCAGTAACATTTTATTTAATTGGAATATTAACAAATAACATCTTCCATATGATCTCCATCATTGCAAGATTCACGTGAACTCGACGCAACAACTCAATAGCTCCACGTTGCCGTCAATTCTAGCACATTCACTCTTGGAACACAAATAGGAAATCATATGATGTTGTTTGAAGTTGAAGCTGTTATTTGTTATTTGTCGGAGAGAGGAAAAGAGAGCTCTGGTGTCCTCTGCCAGCATTCCAGCAAAGCCCGCACCTCCTTAAGACTGCCATGAATGAACACTGTACCTCCGGAGCATTCACAGAAAAGGATATTGCTGGCAATTTAAGATTGATCAGTTCTCCTCTTTCCAGATGCCTAGTCTTATCTACTCTTAACTCTCGGGCCTGCCAATCAGTCAGCTATCTTCCTAATTCCTTAGGGCTGTTCATTTTGATCTGTCCACAAAGGGGATTGGAAGGTCGTAGGTAATTCCTCTCTCTCCAGAGCTCAAAATACTTTGCAACTAGGATTATCTTAATCCTCAGAGCATCCCTAGAGAATGCATTTTACTCATAGGACCTTAGGCCATGATGCTGGAAGGGACCTTGGTGATCAGCAAGTCCAATATATAACAAAACCAAGACCCAGAGAGGTCCAAGGACACCAAATTGAAAAGTTTTTAAACTACAAAGCACAGCCTCTTTTCATTACAGAGAATGGAGAGTAGAGTACCTTGAAAAGAGCCTTGGGCTAGGATTTAGGAATCCTAGACTGGCAATCCAGCTAAGACATTAATAATATTAGCTCTTAATGAATGTTTTTAAATCAGCTGCTCACCTTTCCATAGAACTTCTTTTAAAGGCTTGAAAAGCTCCTTACGTATATTGTCTTATTTGCCTCCCACAACAACCCAGTGTATTAAGTGCTATCATGTCCGTTTTAGAGATGAAGAAACCAAAGCAAGAGAGTTTAAGTGATTTACCCAGGGTCGGACAACTAACTGGTAAGATATCTGTGGTAAGATCTGAACTCAGGTCGGTCCAAACTTCAGGTCCAATGTTACGGCCACTATACTTCTTAATATCTATTAACCTTCAGTTTAAATAAAAAGGGGTTTGGAGTAGATGAGTTCTAAATCTCTCTCAGCTCTGACAATTTATAAATACGTAAGCTAAAGCACAAAGAAGTTAATGGACTTATCCAAAACCACCCAGATGACAGATATGTCCTTTCTTCAGTTCTGCCAATTCATGTATGATTCTCTATGTGGTTAAAGAGTCTCATGAGCAGCCTAGGCCTGAGGGTTCTGAATTCAGATCACTATGTGTTCACTTTCTCTTCCCTTTAAAGAAAAAAATGGGCTCAGAAAGTCAGTCTCTCTCTCTCTCTCTCTCTCTCTCTCTCTCTCTCTCTCACACACACACACACACACACACACACACACACACACACACAGCACCCCAATGAGTGCAACTTTATACACATAAACTTCAAGAAAATTTTAAATTGGGGTTTTCTTCCCTTGCTATCTGTGAAAAAAAAAAACCCTTGGGAAAAAAAAGAGGGGGATGGGGAGTGGGCTGGTGATAGAAAGCCTTGAAGAAGGGAGTTAAATTACAGTTGCTTTAGGAACTGGGTGGGAGGGCAAGAAGGATGGGAGGAGGAGGCATTCACTCCCTCCCCACCCTGGTGGGTCAGCTTTTGATTGTTTACAGCAAAAGTGCCCCAAGGGAGCCTCTCTTTTGTTCTAGGACCAGAGTGCTTTTCAGACATTAACTTATTGATCCATACAAGCCCCCCAACCCCTACCCCCTGGGAGGTATAGGACAAGGATGGTGGTCTTCTCTCTATGGGAGGAGAAATCCCCTCTAAAAGAAGGTCCTAGACTTGTTAGAGTCGATAGGAGAACTGTGAGCGATACTTAGGTTTATTTAGAGTCTGGGTCTGATCTGTAACATTAGCTGTCAGATTTTATGTCTTTCTTTTTTAGCAGTACATTTGCACACTTAGAGCATTTAGGTACCATACCTCCCCTCCACTTCCAAGAATGCATCAAGTGACCAGGGAACACACAAAACTTGCAAAGTTTTAATAAGTTTTCTTCTTCTCGGGGTGGATCGCCTCATCTTCACCCCTTAAAATAACTTTTTTGGCCTTCTGTATTTAAAATGGCCCTCCGTCGTTCACACTTTTCTCCCCCACCCTGTTTCATTCCACTTTACGGCTGGATTCACATATCTCTGACTTCTGTGGAAAGAAGACTGTTGGAAACTCAGACTCCCCTTAGAGGGGCCTGGTGCCAAGCCGTCTGGGGCCCCCTCCCTGGGGAAGCGGAAAGCATAGCCAACCCTGTCACAGTGCCCCAAAGTAGGATTGCTAGCCCTGGTAAACGGATCTTCCCTAATGTAATCATAGGTGTTATTTCATATACATACATCTACCTAGAGGTTTACCATCAATGGTGGATCAACAGAATAATAAGAGAGGAAAAGAACCCTATAAATCTTAAAGCACCACGTAAAAGTTAGCTATTATTATAATACTAGTAGTAGTAGTAGTGGTAATGGTGGTAGTAATAGTGGTAGTAGTGGTGGTAGTAGTAGTGGTGGTGGTGGTAGTAATGCTGTTCACCTCCATTCCAACCTGCGGCAGTGACCTGCCTACATGGGTTAATTCTATGGTTAGGGTGGGAATCTAGGAGTTTGTTAAGTGTCTGTTGTAATGGCAAATGAGGGGCCCGAAAAGCCTTCTCTTTCTTCATTCATCATTTTCTATAATGTACCTATCATACCGCCTGCTACTCTTTCCTTTGCCAAACTAAACAGTCCCAGGCTTTCTAATTGCTTCTCAGATAGAGGCCCCAGAAATAAATCTAGTTATTCTGGATGCCCTTCCCTGGACCAGTATTCCTGGAGAACTCAGCAGAGAGTACATTATAAAATACACAACAGATAATGGCATAAGGAGCTGTCACAAAGTATGTTATAAAATGCAGATGTTGTCCAAACAACGTGACTGTTATAAGACTTAAACCGCAAATTAGCCAGTTTGCTAAAAGGGAAAAGACAATTTCTCATTCCATCTTTATCCTTCCCATGCCCCATTTGTCTTTGGCACCTATTAAATAGTAAAACTTAAGGTAAGATGGAGTAAGATTAGAGAAAATGAACTCAGCTGCTCTCTGTGCTAGCTTCTCTTTGCCTGTAAATAATCATTTAAATCACATTAAGCTTCTTGATCCAAGTTTTAAAGAAATGTAAATAGACTTCATAACTTCAGTTAAGCAGGACAAATGTATTTTTAAAGCAGAGGAAAGGGTCTGGATCTGTGATTTCATTGTTATAGGAAACTCACAGATGAAGAAAATCCCTCTATCAATGCAGGTCAGCACCTTCTCGGCAATTTACAGCCTTAGTTGCCTGGGACACCAAGAAGTTAAGTGATTTTTTTTTCCCAGTTTCACACAGCCAATAGGCGTCAGAGATAGGATTTGAACCCAGAACTTCTTGGCTCTCTATTCACTCGGCCATGCTGTCTCATTTTTAAAGTAACAGAATATTATTTCAGGACCCTGAACCAGATATATGCCTCTTGGTACTATTTAGACATTGTTATTTAAATGCAGCTGGTGACACAGTGGTTAAAATGCTAGGCTTGGTGTCCGGAAGACCTGAGTTCAAATCCAGCCTCGAATACTTACTAGATGTATGGCCCTAGGCAAGTCATTAAACTTCTCTTTGCCTCAGTTTTCTCAACTGTAAAATGGGGATAATAGCACATACCTCACAAGGATGTAGTGAAAATAAAAAAGTATTTGTAAAAAGTGCTTAGCACAGTGCCTGACACACAGTAGGCACTATATGAATGCTTCCCCCACTTATTTCCCAAACAGCTTCTTCCACCTAAGCAGTTGGCATTGACAATGAATGTCACAGACTCATTTTAACACTTTTAACAAGTACCTATGTTACCTGAAGTTCTACCTTCAGAAAGAAGCTACAATGCCCTCAAATTAGATGATATTTGTAAAGTGCTTAGCGCAGTGCCAGGCGCATAGTAGGTGCAATATAAATGTTTATTTTGTACACATCTGTACACATTTTGTACACATGGTGAGAATATGTGTGTGTCTATGTGTGTGTCTATGTACATACATACACACACACATACACACACACACACACACACACACACACACACACACACTCATATGTCCTAAGATGAATGAAAGTTTCCTACAAACATTTGGTCCTGCTGACATGGTCTGTGAATGTTGATCAGATGTTCACAAAGGAAGGTAGGTTCACCAAGAAAGCCCTTTGGATCATCAAGGAAATTAAACCACTCTTCCCTTTATCCTTCTCTTTCCATCAACCACTTTCCAAAAGGAAATCAATTCCAAGTGTAAGGAAATATCAGAAAATGAAAATGTCAGGACCAATTTTCCCTTTAGGGTTTTTAAGTCATAAACAGATGCCCACGAATAATGAGCTATGAAGAATGAACCTGCACAGACAGAATTAGCGGTTTGGGGAATGGCTAGATATCTTGGCTAACCTGGTTCACTAATGCCTCCCTAGCTGCCAAATTAAAAAAAAAATCTCCTGGTCCCACAGGCAGGGCTAGAACTGGAATGGATTCAGTTGGGTGCAAATTCACCCAATGAGCCATAACCCAATTCTTAAGAGGAAAAGTAGAATATTTGAAGGGATATAGGAGTTGGGGTATAAAGAGCATTTCTGGAGTCAACAGAGAGAAATGAGACAGTGGCAGGGTGGAAGAGGGAAAACTGAGTAAAGCAGAAAGCTTCCCAGGGGACCTTTAGACCCATAACCCAAGAAGATGCAAGCATACAAAGAAGATAGGTGGCAAAGCAAAGAAATTGAAGTCAGAAAGACTTGAGTTCAAATTCTGCCTCTGACACTTACTGGCTGTGTGACCCTGGGCAAGTTGCTAAACTTCTCTGTACCTTGGTTTCCTTAGCTGTAAAATGGTGGTAATAACAGAACCTACCTCACAAGGTTGAGTTAAGACAGAAAAGGGACTTTGCAAAACTTAAAACTCCGTGTAAATGTTAGCTGTCATTACTAATCTCTGTTATGTTGCTCAGGGTTAAGGTGCTCCCAGAACCCTTTGCTGACAGGTATGCCTCCCTCTAGTAGGCTGTAGGGTCTTAAAATTATGCTTGGCTTAAAGTAGGGTGGTCTTGTCTACTCTGGAGGGGAAATTGTCCCCCTTCTCAAAGATGTGGAGATCTGATGTAGCAACCTGGCTTCAACTAGGAAGATGGTAGTCGGAGGAACAGCAGCCAGCACAGCAAGGGTTAATCTGTGATTTGTGGTGATATAATAGCTAAGAAGCAGAGTCAAGAAGAGGTTCGGAGCTAATGAGGTACACGGGATCATTGTCAGCGTGGAATAGGGAAGCCAGGGCCAAAGAAAAGGTTTAGTGACAGCAAACTTCTTCTGAGACAAAGGGCGCTCTATGTACAGAATCCTATATAGAGAATTCTATATGTAGAAGGGAATGACCAAGTCAACACAGATTTGGGGTGGCGGGTGGGAGAGAAATATAGAAAAAAGCAAGGGAGACACAGGGGGAACTGAGCATATTTCTCCAGAAATCTCCACCAGCAACCCCTGCTAGGGATAATAAAAGTAACCCCCACCTCAGAGAGTTATTCTGTAAAGTACAAAAGAGATCATTTTTGTAAAGTGTTTTGCAAGTCCTTGTTTGCATGGGGTGGATTGAAGCACTTCCAATGGAAATGGCTATGTGCTCTTCTTATCCATTTCTGTAGGACATATGGTCTAGCCTCTTGTCAAAGGACATTTATGACATAGAAACTCCTGGTTGGTCCCTTGTTCTCTGTGATAAGGGTTATGTTGAAGAAGATTTGCTACTGAGTCAGGAAGAACTGCCCACTTTGTAGCTTGTAATAGCAGGTAAGGAGGAATTGAGTCTCCATTTTATAAACAAAGAAACTTAGATTCAGCAGCGTTAAGTTACATGCCCAAGGTCATGCAAGTAGTGTCAATATGAAACAAGATTCAAACTCAGGCTTCATTGATTCCAAATCTAGCTGCAAGTGCATTTTACAAATGGAATCTGAGCATGGGGCTTGTTTCTATGAATGCAGAAAGGGAAAAGATGAAAAGCTGAGGGGGGACCCCATTGGATATGATGTGGTGTAGTGGAGAGCACCCTGCCCTGGAGCCAGAAGGACCCAGGTTCAAATCCCATTGCATATACTCACTAGTTATATGACCCCAGACAACTCACTTAACTTTTCTAGGTTTCAGTTTCCTCATTTTAAAATGAGTGTGTTAGAGCTGAACTCTAGGGTCTTCTCCAGCTCTAAAGCTATGATCCTACAAATAACTGGCAGTTCAGTTAGAGTGTAATGTAACATCCATGAAGGAGAATAATATAAAATAAGGCTAGGTAGATTGGACCAAGAGAGTAGACAGCTTTGAATCTCAGACTAAGGAATTTTTATTTTATTCTAGAAATAATAGGAGACCACTGAAAGATTTTGAGTAGAAGAGTCATATAGAAAAGTCTGTGCCTTAAGAAGATTATTTTGGCAGCTGTGTAAAGGATGGATCAATGAGGGAAGAACCTGGAATCAGAGACATCATTTATGGGTTGTTACAATAGACAATGGCAAGAGAGAATAAGGACCTTAATTAATGTGATGGTTGTATAAGTGCAGTAAAAGGTACAGATGTCAGGGATCTGAATGTGGAACTGACTTGGAAACTGATTAGTTCTGATAGTCTGAGAAAGAGTTGGAGTGACTCCAACATAACAAACCTAGGTGACTTGGAGGATTGTAATGCCTCCAACAGAAAAAGAGAAGTTTCAAGGAATAGAGCTTTTAGGGGATATAAGAGGATAAGCTCCATTTTGGTGACAGGACAGCTAGGTTGAGATGCTCAGTAGATAGTTAATGACGTGGGACTAGAGTTCAGCAAAAAGATTAGGGGTACTCATTTTGGCAGCACATATACTAAAATTGAAATAGAACAGAAAAAAATTAGCTTGGTCCCTATGAAAGGATGTCATGCAAATTTATGAAATGTTTCAATTTTCTTAATCTTTTGGGCTACAGCCAAAGCACTCCTTTGGGTGAAATTTATGACTCTAAACACTTTCATCAATAAAAGAGAAAAAGAAAAGATGAAAAAAATGGGTGATACAATATTTTTTAAAGCCAGAAAAAAAAACAAATAAAATGAAAAATACCAAAATAGACATTTTGAAAATCAGAGAGAAAGAAAACCAAATGACTAAAATGAAAAAGTAAAATTTGCAATGGATGAAGAGAAAGTAAAGGAAATTATTAGAAACTACCTAATTGTATGTCAACAAAACTGACAACTTAAATAAAGTAGGTAAATACTAATAAAGAAATAAAAATACTTGAATTTACAGAACAGGAAGTAGGAATTTTAAATAATACAGTTTATGGGAGGGAAAGTAAATAAGCCATAAATGAATTCCCAAAGAAAAAAACCACAGGCCTAGATGAATTTGAAAGCAAATTTTATAAAACATTTAAAAACAAATAATTCAAATATTTCATGAATTGTATGCAAAAATGCAGAGACAATCCTATAAAACTCCTGTGATATATTTTTGATACTCAAACCAGGGGGAAATAAAGTAGAGAAAGAAAATTATAGACCAGTATAATAATATCAATGCAAAAATATTGAATACTAACAAAAAATCTATAGCAATATATTTAAAAAATTATACAAGTTGCTCAGTTGAACTTATTCCATGAACACAAGGTTGGTTTAATATCAGGGAAACTATAAACATAATTGTCCACATTAACAACAAAAACAATTTTAAAAAATAACAAGGTTACATCAACTGATGCAGAAAGCCTCTGATGAAATACAACACACTTAGGTAAAAATACAAAAATCCTGGGACTAAATGAACTTGTCCTTAGTATGATAACTTAAGCCAAGATTTAACATTATCTACAATATAGAAACAGTAGAAGTCTTTCCAATAAAATCAGAGGTAAAGCAAGGATAGTCTTGATTTTCATCACTGTTATTTGATAAAGTTTTAGAAATGTTAGCTATTGAAATAAGAAAAGATAAAGAAATTGGGGGCATAATCATAGGTCAAAAAAGAAGTAAAATTATACATGTTTTGAAATTATATGATACTGTATTTAGAGAACATTATTTAGCTAACTTAAAATAATTTTAAAATTCAGTACAGTAGCTAACATAAAATAAAACCATAAAAATCATTAGGCTTTCTGTACATGAATAAGGACAGTAAGCATACAAGAGAGCAAATAAAATTCTATGCACAAAATAAATATGAGGTGATTTAGTGATGCAAATACACCATTGTCTGCATCTGTCAGGAGAGGCTTCATGTAGCTAGCATGAGCTGAACTTTGAAGGAAACTACGGATTCCAAGGGACAGAGCTGATAAAGTAGTGTGTTCCAGGTGTGGGGAACAGCTAGTGCTGTCTCCCACAGTCCACTCTGACAGGCTTAATTGGTGGTAGCTGAATGATTAGAGAAAATGAGAAATTCAAAAGATGTTAGGAGTATAGACCTAACAAGAATTGGCATTAAACATGGAAGAAAGAGTAAAGTCAGAGAAGGCAGCAAGTTTAGAGGGAAATAACTAATCACATATCTATGTTACTTTAAGGTTAATAAAACACTTTGCTCACAATAACTCAGAGCAGCTATCGACATCCACATTTTGGAAGAGAGAATCTGAAACTCAGTTTTTGATGTTCCCAAGGTCACGCAGTTAATAAATTCCAGGGACAAGATTTGAATCCAGGTTTCATCTAACTCCAAACATAATGCTCTGGGAGCATGTTGAATTTAAGGCAAGTATGAATCTGATCTTCTTCAACAAAAACACTGATCTCTTAATTGCCAAATCTAGTGGCCTTTTCTCTCTCCTCATCCTTCTTGACTTCTCTGTAACCTTTCACACTGTCAATCGCTTTCTTCTTGATTCTCCCTCCCTTCTAGGCTTTCATAACACTACTCTTTCCTGGTTCTTCCACCTCTCTGACTCCTCCTTTTCACTCTCCTTTGCTGTATCTTTATCCAGGTAATGCCCAATAATAGATGTCCCACAAGGCTCTGTATTATGGCCTCTCTTCTTTTCCGTATGTACTATTTTTCTTGGTGATCAACAGCTCCTGTGAATTCAATTATCATCTCTATGCTGATGATTCTCAGATCTACTAATCCAACCCTGACTTCTCTCCTAACTTCCAGTCGCCTATCTCCAACTGACTATTAGACATCTTCAGCTCAATATGTCCAAAACTGAACTTGCAATCTTTCCCCAAGCACCCCCCTCTTCTGAACTTTTGTGTTATTATCATGAGTGTCACCGTCCTCCCAGTTACCCAGGCTCACAATCCAGATGTAATCCTCAATTCTCCTTCTCACTTTTTCCTCCATATTGTTGTCAAGTGCTGTCAATTCTGCCTTTGTTATATCTCTTAGATGCCCCATATTCTCTCCTCTGTTACTGCCATCACTGGAGTAAAGCCCTCATTATCTCATGCCTGGACTATAGCAAGAACTTGTTGATTAGTCTCCCTGACTCAAGTTTTTCCCCACTCCAGTCCATCTTCCTCTCAGTTATTCAATTATTCTATCTAAAGTCTATTTTTGACTATGACAGCTACCTATTCAATGAATTCTAGTAGCTCCTTATTTCCTCCAGGATCAAATATAAAATACTCTTGTCATTTAAAGCCCTTCATAACTTCCCCATCCCTATCTTTCTAGACTTCTTACACCTTACTCCATACCACATACAATGCAGCTCAATAACACTAGCTTCCTTGCTGTTCTTTCCACAAGATAATCACTGGCTGTCCTCTATACCGGGAATTCCTTCCCTCCTCATCTCCATCTCTTGGCTTCCCTGACTTCCTTAAATTCTCAAGCAAAATCTCACCTTGTACAAGAAGACTTTACTGACCCCTTTAAATATTAGTGACTTCCTTGTGTTGATTATCTTCAGTTTATTCCAGTATTTATCATGTTTGCAAGTAGTCATTTGCATGTTATCTTCCCTACCAGACTGCAAGTTCCTTGAAAGCAGAGATTATTTTGCTTTGTGTGTTTGTTTGCTGCTTTGGTATCCCCAGTCCTTAGCACAGTGCTTGACACATAGGCAGCTTAATAAATGCTTGTTGACTAACTGATCACCTTTCGGTTGAAGTTATAGATAGAAGAATAGCTCGGGGGTGACATTGGCAAACAAGCAAAGCCAAGACCTGCTCCAAAGCTCAGAAACGCATCATAAATTATAGAAGTGTATTAAATTCATTACTGATACTTTGCTTATAATTACCTCTATAAGGTAGCAAAGCATTTTCATACGAATTTGAATGGGACTTAGTAAGATTAAAATTAATGTTTACAGTTTCTATGGGTATACAGGACCATATTAGTCTCTCCTATTTCCCTTCTACAGAAGGCAAACCCAATCTGGTTATCTTTTTACAGAAGCATATGTCAGTGCTGGAATAAACAATCAGTTTATAAGCAAAGAAATTCTATAACTTCTTGGACTAAAGAGAAAAAGTGAGTTTCTCAGAGATATCACCATATTTTCTGGGACTATCCTAATTTTTAACAAACTGCCATGACTGTCAAGTTTACTCTTGGTTTTTTGTTTTGTTTTGTGTTGTTTTGTTTTTAGCAATTGACCAAGTTAAATAAGAATACTTACTTTTTCTGAAACAACAAAAAAATCCTTAAAATTTTGTTCATTGTATTTTGGGATTTTCAGTTTTCTCATAGAGAAAACAATCAATTCAGCCATAAATCAGCCATATGTCTTTTATGATCTCCTTTATCCCTAGTTATGTTAAGAATTCCCCTCCTAACTATTGTTGTAAAAAATTCTTCCATCCATTTCTTCCCTTTTTATTAATGATGTGATCTTCAATATTTGTCAGCTACACACTTAGAATTTACTGGAATATATGGTATAAGATGTTAATTGAAACCAATGCAGTGATAGTTATAAGTAATATTAATAACAAAATCAATAAAATCACATTATTATGCCAATAAGTGCAAATAAAGCTAATCATTGGAATAAATAAGCAAGATTCAGACTTAAACAAACATAATAAACTAAATGTTTAATAAACCCAAAGACACCATGTACTAGGGTAAAGACTCCCTAATTTTCAAAAACTGCTAGGAAAAGTAGAAAGCAGTTTGACAGAAATTAAGTATAAATCGACACCTACCTTTCATCATACACCACAATAAGTTCTAAATGGATGCGTGATCTAATGTGAAAGGACATATCATTTAAAAAATAGAAGAAAAAAGGAGATACCGTGCTCGATTATGACAAGGGAGAAATTCTTAACTACATGAGCTATAGAGGCAATCACAGTGAATAGAATGGACAGTTTCAATAAGATTAAACTGAAAGGTTTTTGCACAGACAAAATAGCTAAAATTAGAACTGAAGCTAGTAGTTGAGGGGGAAAAACGTTCCAGCAAATATCTCTGTTAAAGATCAGTGAGTAGAGCACCGGCTGTGGAGTCGGGAGGACCTGAGTTCAAATCTGGCCTCAGACACTTGACACATGTACTAGCTGTGTGACCTTGGGCAAGTCACTTAACCCCAATTGCACTGCCAAAAAAACAAAAAAAAAGTAAAGATTAGATATCCAAAATATATGGGGTACTGATATAAATACATAAGAACACAATTCATTCCTTAATAGATGATTGGAGAAAGCATATAAACAGGTGGTTTTCAAAAAAAATTCAAATAATCAACAACAATATGAAAATGCATCCAATCATTAGTATCATCAGATGACAAAGATGACAAAAGAATATTAAATGTCTGAGGAGCTGGGAGAAGATAAGCACACGAATACACTATTGGTAGAACTGCGAATTGCTTCAACCATTCTAGAAAGCAATTTGGAATGATGGTAAGGAAGTGACTAAGATGTGGAATGTATCCTTTGACCTACTGAAGCCAATGCTACTGCTAAGGATGTAATGCGCCAAGGAGATCTGAAACGGAGACAAAGGTCCCTCTGACTCTGGCGCTCTGGTGTATACAGACATACGTGCGTGTGTGCGTGTTTATAGAATAATGTTCATCATAATAATAATAATAGCTAACGTTTATACAGCACATACAATGTGTCAGGCCCCGTGCTAAGCGCCTCACAGGGATTACCTAATCTGACTCCCGACAACCCTGTCTGCACTTTGCAGATGAGGAAAGGAAAGCGAATAGAAGTTAAGTCATTCGCCCCGGGTCACAGAGCTATTCAGTGTCTGAGGCCGGATTTGAGCTCAGGTCCTCCTGATTACAGGGACGGTGCTCTATTCACTGTGCCACCCGGCTGCCCTAATATAGAAAATGTTGACGGCAGCGCTCTTTGGAGGAACGCCGACCTGGAAGAAAGATGTGAGCCGTAAATTGGGGAATGACTGAACAAGCCGTAGTACTATATTATTATAATTATATTGTACAATATACACTATTATATCATATAATATATGTTATATTGACGCTCACGTTATATCATATAAACAATTAACATGGGGAAATTAGAGAAGAGCCACGTCAGCTAATACAAAGTGAAATCGGCAGAACCATGATGTATCCAATGACCACAAAAGCATCACAGAAAACAGCGCTGAAAAGACCTGAGCCCTCCGACCAGTGTAGTCCGTACACCATCGTGACTTCACAGAACTGACTGACGGTAGCGCCCCTCCTGATCCTCGGCAGTTGGTGGTGGACTGAAATGCTGAACGAGGAAGGCACTTTAAAATACTGTCAATGTATTAACTAGTCCGGCTAGACCGCGCTTGTTACGGGAGAGGGTTCTATTAGGGCTGGGGCAAGGAAAGAGGCATTGCAAATTCATTTCTTCTCCGTTCTGATTTATTTTTTTCATCTTTTGTCTTTGTGAACTAGCGCAAATGCTTTGCAAACATCAGGATCTTACCGAATGGTTGCAGAAATGAACTGAACACTTTTAACTAGAGGAGTTGAAAAACAAAGAGCTTAAGTGATTTTTCCCAAAAATACATTATTTTGAAGACTTGGGCATTGAGTCTTGGCTAAGAGTTCAGGAAATCATAATACGATATGCATAGATCACTGAAAAAATACACCTAAGAGACCATCTTGTCCAACCCATTCATTTTACTGATGAGGAAAATAAAGCCTGTGGAGGTTGAGCAATTTGTTAAGTTCACATGGGTAAGGGACATGAGAGGCGAGATAACTAAGACCCATTGGTAGTATGTGTAATAGTAAAAGGTCAAAAAAAAATTTATTTCTGCAATTCAAAAAAAAAAAAAAAGAAAGAAAAGGTTGAGGGATTTTTTTTTCAAAAGCAAGCTTTGGGGATATATGAGAGAAGCCAGCTCTTTGTACTTTATTTTCTTTGGGGCCTTAATAGGAAGAAGTGCTATTTAAGTTATCTTGAAACATGGCCTTGATGCTGTAGAAAAGAACACTGGATTCAGAGTGAGAGGATCTAGATTCAAATCTTGCTTCAAACGCTACCTCTGTGACCTTAGGCGAGTCCTGTCTCTCTGGCCTGGGTTTCCTTATCTGTAAAAAGAGGAGACTGGACTTAAAGACCTCTACTATTGCTTCCAGCTTTAAGTCTATGATCCTATGTCCATTCTCTTAATCAGCAGCTTATTACCTTTTAACTTCCAGCTCCTTTCTTGTTCTGAAGAAAGAGTTGTTATGTATACATAAATGAAACCAAGTGCATGTTGGTTAAGGAGTATCCAAGCTTTGCTTGGGTAATTTGCATTCAACACTTGGAGGGCTTTGCAGCCAGCTTGAAGAATAACATGGAAAACCTTACGGGGATATGAAAAAAAAATAATATTAGGATTATTTTTTTTCCTGACTCTAAAAAGACCACACACAGGGTCCCATGTGAATTACACACTGGACCATCTTCAAAAACATGGAAGCTGCATTTTCAACTGCCATGCATAGGTTTGGTCTCATTAAATATAGACCTCTGTCAGGCTAGTAGACAAGCAGATATGGAGAAACACTGGGTCCTTCTATGGTAGGAATTTCCCTTGGCTGAATGTTCTCTGATAAGATAAGAATTAAGGAGAGGGCAATCTTAATGCTTCGAAGGTTGGACGGATGTCTCCATCTGTTTTAAAATCATTTTGTAGTCAGGAAGAGAGGGGTGAGATGTGTTTTTGAGATGAGCATGGTTTGTTTTATTTTTTTTCCTCTCTTCATTGAAACACATTGAAATGAGTAGCTAATTAAATCCATATGTTTCTGATTTATTTACACTTAATTCATCAAAATGTTGTTTTGCAATAGTTTTTTGAAGTCCAAGGCACCCCTTTTGAGTCTTTTCCCTAAGAACAAGGAATTTTCAGAGTGCCAGACAACAGTAGAACTAAGTACCAGAAGGTTCAAATATGTTTCAAAATTCAAAACTGACAAGGTTCAAGTGCTTTCTTAAGATGGCCAAACACCCCCTGAGCTGAGTTCACAGTGACCTTCCTGAATGACCAAGTCAGTAGCCCTAGCATATTCTTCTAGCCACTTTGGTATGTCCACAAACCGCAGGCATTTGTAGTTTAGAAAATGATTCGCAAGAAAAAGAATATTAAAGAAAGACATGGAACCTCTGCTGATCCATTACATATAATATATCTGCTAATACATGGTTACTTTGCTAAGATGATAAAGAATTCCAGATCTGGATGGGCCCTTTGAGATCATCTAGCCCACTAACCTTGTTTTACAGATAAGGAAACTGAGGCACCAGAAAGGCCAAGTGATTTGCCTCAGGTCACATAAGCAGTAAACAACCAAGGTGGGGTTTAAAGCAAGGCCCTCTGAAGTCAGACCCCAGGTCTCTCTTCTAGAGAACCACACTGTTTCTCTTCTACTCATCCAGCCAATTTCCTAGTGAGTGTAATGTGGTAAGGGGAGGGGGGAGGAGGCACACAGGATCATTAGATAATAGATAAAAAGTTGGAAGAGACCAGAGGTCTTCTAGTCCAATTACCTCATTTTACACATGAGGAAAGAGGCCCAGTGAAGTTATATGACTTAACCTAGGATATAGGCAGTATAGATCAAAGGTAGTATTTGAACTCAGGTCCCTTACAGCAGCATCTTTCTCCTGTACCATGTTACCTCTTTGTTTTAATTCTTTGTCCACACACTGACCTTCTGACATGTCTTCTTTGCCCCAATTTGCCGCCCAAAATGGTACCCATAGGAGGGACAGCAGATGGAGGTTAGTAACGTCCCATAAAGAATTCATATAGATTTTTGAAAGTGAAGAAATGGGAAGAAATGGGCACCAGGACAAAATAAGCAGGCTGGTCTTCCTGCCGCTGGGCTCTGGGATCATGCTGACCTTAGGGGCCTTAATCATGGACTCTTCCCAATGAAGGTGGAGCTTCAAGGACAGATATGTGCTCCAGCTGTGGAAGTAAATGGCCCTTAACTAACCAGAGCAAAAAGAAACTGCTAGTTGCAGCTCAGGGAGGAAGCCACAGATGGACACCAGAGAAAGCAAAAGCAGCCCTTTGGACCTTAAGCCACTGCATCTATTAAGAGTTTAGACTATGTTTCCTTATGTCCCCTTCTATATCGGGAAGCCAAGACTTCAATGAGCAAATACAAATTCCTATGGTCCAGTGACCCACTCCTTAGCTGGCACAATAATATTTGGAGGAAAAGAATGCCAACCTGAGTACAGGTTTTCCTTCAGGGTTGGGAATCATAAGGGTATGGATTGAATCTGAAATTGTTTGGAATGCAAAGTTTACATCGCATCCGATTGATGCTTCTGCCTTTGTGGTGTTTACTAACTTCATTGAATGGTACGCTTAACTTTTTATATGATCCTCTTGAGGCTTAATTGATAAGGCATGCTGGAAAATGGAAGAGAGATGTGGCTCAAGCAGGTGGTAATTCAGAGACAGAGAGATATATCCCTAAATTAGATCAATAACAAAGAGAATTTGGGAAAGTGAGAGCTTGTGCAATAGAAAGAAAGGATAAAGGAGGAGGGGTGTTGGAACCATATGCCTGCCCAGAGTCCAGATCAGGCTCTGGTCAAAATGTCCCCTGCCTATTGCATGAGCACAAATAATGTCACTGAAGGTTTCATTTATCTAATTTACGGGATCAACAACCTGGTTTATCCCTTTCCCCCTCTCCTATTCTGCCCCATAAGTTTAAAAGGACTTAAAAACTGTACAGGTGTATATCTATATAGCAGGGCTGAGAGTAGAAGCATTTGGAAACACCAGCTCTGTCTGAAACAGTCTCTCCTGGAAAGTGTTTAGGGGTATTCTAGAGATGAGAGGAACAGGGCAAACTTGAGCAAGATAAGTGATGATAGTAAAGGTCAATTGAACTAGAGAAAGAAGCATATGATAGGGGTAGGGTGGGGAGTTGAGAGACTCTGTCCATTACTTATGGAATCAACTTGTTTACAGAGTGATCAGGAGGTCCGTAAACCCGTGTAGCTAACTTCCCTCACCTACTTTCCTTTAGTTCAGCATTTTGCTTAGGAAGATCACTTGGCAAGGATTAAAATGAAGTATACAGAAGTACACATAGAAAGAACAAAAGAGGATGAAGAGAGAAAATAGGGGGAAGTGTTGGAGAAATCACTTATAATGGGCATTGTAAGCAATATGACCCCCACATTTTAGAAATGTACCAGCATGTACCATTTTATCTTCTGTAAGATGTTTTTGACCCTTTGGATGTTTAGGCTTTATATTTTTTAATCCAATTTGAGTCAGTTATCTCAATATTAAGTGCTATACTTTTCTCTTCCTCTTTACTTCTTTCCTCATCTCTTAGTCCTATAATCTATTTGATTAAACAAATATTTATTCAGAACCAACTAAAAAACTAGTTGAAATAATCAACAACTTTAGTAAAGCTGCAGGATATAAAATAAACCCACATAAATCATCAATATTTCTATATATCACAAACAAAATCCAGGAGCAAGAGAGAGGTAAATTCCATTTAAAATAACCATAGACAATATAAAATCCTTGGGAATCTACCTGCCAAGACAAACCCAGGGACTTACACTGTTGCAGAACACTTCTCACACAAATAAAGTCAGATCTAAGCAAAAATATCAATTGCTCATGGGTAGGCTGAACCTATTTGTACAAGAATGTTTATAGCAGCTCTTTTTGTGGTGGCAAAAAATTGGACTTTGACAGGCTGTCTATCAACTGGAGAATGGCTGTACAATTTGCAATATTGTAATGTAATTACTATTGTGTTATAAGAAATGATAATTAGGATGATTTCAGAAAAACTTGGAAAAACTTACCTGAACTGATACAATGTGAAATGAGCAGAACCAGGAAAACATTGTACACAGTAACAGCAATATTGTATGATGATCATGTGAATGATTCCGTTATTCTCAGCAATACAATGATTTAAGACAATTCCAAAAGACTCATGATGAAAAATGTTATCCACATCCAGAGAAAAAACTGAGGGGAGTCTAAATGCAGATAAAAGCATACCATTTTTCACCTTGTTCATTTTGCGGGGAGGGGGTTGGCCTGTATCTTCTTTTATAACATGACTAATATGGAAATATGTTTTGCATGATTGAACGTGTCTAACCTATATCAAATTGCTTACTCTTTCAAGGAGGGAGAGAATTTGGAACTCAAAAAAATTTTTAATGAATTAAAAATTGTTTTACATGCGACTGGGAAAGATTAAATATTATTTTAAAAATATTTATTCAGCATCTATTAGGTTCATTGTGTTAGGTACCAAGAAGCATAAGATATCATCATAGCTGGTATTTTTATAGCTCTTTAAGGTTTAAAATAAGCCTGTTATAAAATGTGCATCCCTGATCTCAAGGATCTCACATTTTATAATAGGAAGAGAGAAAATATATAGGAGGTTTTAGCCTCAAGTCAGATAGAAAGATGATCTATCTTTGACATATCAAGTGGTATATTCAATCCTGTGAAATCTGTATGCGAAGAAATGACTCTATGGGGAGATTCCCTATAACCCTAGTCTATCCTCAAGTCAAGAGCGCTAGATGGCAATCAGGACGGATTTCTGTGTGAAACTGTCACCATCCCAAAGGCGTGGATCCATAGTCGTTATAGCGGGTAGTCTCACAAAGATGACTCATTTCCTTCGCTACACTGACTTGCCCCTGCCTCATTCAATATCACATTTTTTTTCCTGGAATTCTTGTTATGTGATATCCTGTCACACTCCAAGTAGAGGGAGGCAAAGACAAGACGAACAAGTCATAACTGTCAAAGCTCCTCCAAAACCTCTTCTGCGATGACCACGCAAAATGGACCAAACTAAAATCCAAACTGAAAAGCCAAGAAAAAGTCACAGTGAATCATTTCTCCAGCCCAGAGCAGCTTTGTTGTTGTTGTTCAGTCTTTTTTTTTTTTTAGTCATGTCTGACTCTTTGTGATTCCACCGTAGTTTTCTTGGAAAAGATACTGGAGTAAATTGCCATTTCCCTGTCTAGCTCATTTTATAAATTAGGAAACTGAGGCAAACAGAGTTAAGTGACTTGCCCAGAGAAGCTTAGGTAGACTTAAAGAAAGGTCTGTGGACCCTGGAGTGGGAGCTGTCCAGAAGTGCAGTGCAGCAGAAGTAGTACCAGGTGATAGTGGCAGAACCAGACTGTGGCTGTGGCAGCAGTAGTGGGGAATAGCTCAGAGGCCAGAAATGGTAAGGGGAATGAAAACCTAAGCAGAAAGAGATCCTAGGGAACCCTGTTCTAGCACTGAGGGCAGGATTGGGTGACATTTAGCAATTGTCACCCATTACCCAGTTCTGGATCACAGATCACAGTTCCAGGGTGCAGAGAGTGGTTCTGGTAACAACAGAGCAGAGGCCCTACCTATGTTAGGACCAGAGCATACATCAGGATGGCAGTGAGCAGTGTCTCCCCAGATCACAGCACAGTGAAAGCACCAAAAACTTACAGGCCCCCAGACTGAGCAATGAAAGCAGCAAAAGGACATAAAAGACCTACACTCAAGCCAGTCATTCCCCCAGAGATGAACAGAACCTAGCTCAAACATAAAGTTCGAAGTCAAGAAGAAGACTAGAAAAATTAACAAACTACAGCAACAATGAAAAAGAACCTGACTGTAAAGAGCTACTATGGTGACAGTAAAACTCAAAACACAAACTCAGAAGAAGACAATAACTTAAAAACAGCTACAAGCAAAGCCTCAAAGAAAAAGTACAGATTAGATACAAGCCTAATAAGAATTCCTAGAAGATCTAAAGAAAGAGATTAAAAAGAGCGAGAAAATTATCTAATAAGGTCAGTAGAGGAAAATTTGAGAAAAGAAATAAGAGCTAGGCAAGAAAAGTATGAAAAGAATTAATAGCTTGGTAAAAGAAGTACAAGATAACTGAAGAAAATAACTCCTTAAAAATCAGAATTGGCGAAATCGTAGAAGAAATAAAAAACTTCACTGAAGAAAATAACTCCTTAACAATTAGAATTGGTCGAGTGGAAGCTAACAATTCCATGAAACATCAAGAAACAATAAAACAAAATCGTAAGACTAAAAAAAAAGGAAAAATATAAAATATGTCATAGGAAAAACAACTGACCTGGAAAATAGATCAAGGAGAGATAATTTCAGCACTATTAAACTGCTTGAAAGCCATAAACAAAAAAAAGAGCCTTGATATCATATTTCAAGAAATTATAAAAGAAAATTTCCCAGATATCTTAGAGGGCAAAGCAGAAATCTAAAGAATCTATCAGTCACCTGAAAAGATGAAAACTTCCAGTAATATTATAACCAAATTCCAAAGGTCCTAAATTAAAAAAAATATTGAAAGCAGCCAGAAAGAAACCATTCCAATACTGTGGAGTCACAGTCGGAATCATCAAAAGATTTTCATCATCATCAAAAGATCACCATCATCAAAAGACTTAGAAGCCACCATGTTAAAAGAGTAGAGGGCTTGGATATGATATTCCAGAAGGCAAAGGAGTTAGGATTATGTTCAAGAACAATCCACCCAACAAAAACAAGTATAATCCTATATAAGAAAAAAAAAGGAAGTTTAATGAAATAGAGCACTTTCCAGCATTCTTGATGGAAAGACTAGAGCTAAACAGAAAATTTGACATTCACACCCAAGAGTCAAGAGAAACATAAAAAGATAAACATGAGTGGGAAATCATAAGGGACTAAACAATATCAAACTGTTTACATAATACATGTAAACCCTAAGAACTTTATCATTATTAGGATATTAGGATAAATAGAAAAAGATCACTATTAAGTAAATAGGGGGCATAGGCATGAGTGCATTACAGTTAGATGGTCTCAAAATAAGAATGGAAAAAAAAATGAGAAAGAGGAATACACCAGGAGAAGAGTGAAGGGAGAAGAATGGGAGAAATTATCTCCCGTAAAAGAAGCATGAAAGGAAGAGCTTTTACAGTGGTGGGGAAAATAAAGGGGGAGGAATAGTCAAATGGTTGAACCTCATTCTCATCTGGTTCCAAAGAGAGAATAGATAGAGATGATATAGCTACAGATACTAATATAGATATAAATATAGAAATAGACGATAAAGACATACACACACGATTGGGTGCAGAAATTCATCTCACTCAACTGGGAAGGAGGAAAGAAAGGAGTTAAGAGAAAGGAAGTGAAGGAAGAGAGGATATATTAAGGGAAGCAGTGGTCAGAAGCATTTGAGAAGGGGACATGGTAAAAGAAAGAAGGATAAATATAAGAGAAAATGATCAAGGGAATACACGGTTAGCAATCATAGCAGCAATCACCACCTATAATTAGAAATAGCTCAAATTAATCTACAAAAGACACTGAAGACAATCATAGTTGCCTACAAATAGCAAATTGATAGTCATGGGGTAAAGGGAGGGAAGAGGGAATGAATACTTTGAATCTCAAAATAGATATGCCCTCAAAAAAGCTAATGAACTGAACAAAGGACTTTTCCTCCTGCAGAGAGTACTGTTCTGCTAACAGGAGTTCTCAGGCACGATGAATATTTCCTAAAAATGGGATTAACACTTTCTCTGCTACTGAACCCTTAATTTTCACCAGGTCAGAGAAAGTTCTTCTCAAAGAATTCTTTGATTCGTGAAGACACCTGGCTCCTAGAGTACATCGAAGGTAGGATATTTAAATAAGGCCAGAAATAAGGGTTGGAGTCATACGGTAGGGGGCCTTAAATGCAAAGCTAAGGAGTTTATATTCCTAATAGTGATGGTAGTATGGAGTTGTTTGGCTAAAGAGGAAAACTAACTACTCTCTCTGACCGCCACCACTACCATCGTTATCACCCTCCTGCATGTGGAGCCACTCTTGCCCAACTATCCTGACCTTCGGGCATCCCAATAGCCATGACTTTCTCTTTTGTCATCACCTTCCATTTTGTCTCTGAGTCCGGGTGAGAGGGTTAGAAAGCAGAGAAGAAGTCCTTTAACTTGTTTGCTGAGAACAATGAGGAAGGGAGTTGCCAAGGACATTGACTTCTTCCTGCTTATTCTTAGCAAACCTTCTCACACCAAACAGTTGGCTCATTTGTGCCCTGGGAAATTTAGGGCTAGCCATATTCACTTTGATGTCTGTTTTTATGGAGTATACTAATATGCTATCAATAAAAATCTCTCTGGTTCATCTTGAGTCCCCAACTGATGAAAACCTCAGTAAATTAGAATTTCCTTTTCTCTCTCTGTAACTGACCACAGCTTCACTGTCATTGCCTCTGAGCAAATCAAATACATACATACCAGTAATGTATTTAGTTAACCACAGTTTTATCATAATACTGGTTTGTAGAGACTAGCTGGACAGAAATCCAGAGACTTTAAAGAAACAGAGCTAAGCTCTGGAATGGACACATGTTCACCTGAGAGGGAAGAAGAAAAGGAGGACAGCCACTGTTATTTTCTGCTAAACAAATAGCTGGACAACCTCCCAGTGTATCATCATCCCATTGTCTCATTCTTTTAGGCCTCTAGTAGCCTTGCAGTTGAAGCTACCAAACTTAAAAGCTGTGACATCACAGTTGGAGATACTTGGGTGAGGAGGCCATGGTGGAAGCCAATAGCTGCCCCACTTGCTTCCACACATTTTGGGTGACTGTGATCGCTCAGAATCTTAATACATTCCCTAGACTCCTCACGACTAACTGCAACAGCAAGCACCCTAGCATACCCAGGATGGCCTGCTAACAGGTTCTTTGATCTGCTTTTAAAGGAAAGACTGCTCAAAAAGATATCAATCTTCTTTTAATTACATTCACTAGTTCAGGGGAAGGGTCAGGACCCTGAACGTCAGAGAAAATACAGAGAAGAGAAATTAGCATAAAGACCAACAGACAGGGCTCTGACTGCCTGAACCAAAGCATCATTGCTATACACTTTACATACACCACTAGATTGAGAGAGCCTTTACATCTGAGCAGTCAGGGAGCTCTGAACATATGCTACGCAGAATCTCGACCAGGAAATCAAAAGGTCCTTCTCACAAGCAAACCCCCAAAGCAAAACCTCACCTCAGAGTATGTATACACTTTTTGCTAGTAGGCTCAGAGCCAGAAAGCATCACAACCCTCCTGACTCAGTGCCTAATTAGCTTAGTACCAAAAGGTGTGAAAGCCTTCCTACAAGCAAACTCCTTCTTAGGCAAGTCTTTCCCCCAATGAAGTCCACATGAGACCTATTAATGAGGGGGAGGGGAAGATCTTATTATCCCATTAACATTACAGCGTCTAAGTGGGGAGTCACTGAAAAATTTTGAGATATGGTCAGACCTGTGTATTAGGAAGATTACAGGGAGAGTAGGAGAAAAATTTTGAAATGGGAAGAGACTAGAGGCTGGAAAACCAGTTAAAAGGCTATTGTAATAGTCCAGGTGAAAGTTAATGAGAATCTGAAAGAGAAAGCAGCATGAGTGGAAAGGAAAGTGAGGGGCAAGAGATATTGCAGACAGAAAGTATAGGACACGACTGATTAAATGGGGAATGATGACTCTGTAGTTATAAGTCTAGGGGTGACCGAGAGGATGCTGGAGTCATTAACAGAAATAGGAAGATGGGAAAACAGGTTTTACAGAGAGCATGAATTTAATTTTAGACATGTAAAGGCACTGCAAGGATGTCTAATAGAAATATTTAGCAGATAGCAATTCCAGCATTATAGGAATCCAGAGGAGATCCTGGTAGTAGAGATAAAGATTTAGAAGTCATCTGTAGAGAAGTGATAACTGCTGCATTGAAGTAGAAAAGATTACCGAGGGAGAGAAGAGAGCCATGGATAATGCCTTGAGAGACATAGTTATTGATCAAGACGAAGAAACAACCACTAAAGGATATTGAGGAACCATCAGACAGACATATAGAAAGAATCAGAAGTAGTTACACAGAAACTGAGAAGAGAGTGTATCAAGAAAGGGGGGACATGGGGGGCAGCTGGGTGGCACAGTGAGTAGAGCACCCACTCTGGGATCAGGAGGACCTGAGTTCAAATCCAGCCTCAGACACTTGACACATTTACTAGCTGTGTGACCTTGGGCAAGTCATTGAACCCCAATTGCCCTGCCTTCCTCCCCTGAAAAAAAAGTTTTAAAAAAAGAAAGGGGGGGAATGCAAATAATAGTTTCAAGTACTACAAAAAGGTCCAGAAAAATAAAGCTTAAGGGAAGATCACTGTCAATAAAGTGACCAGTGGCAGCAGTTTTGATTGGGGGATGGAGACTATGGGAAGCCAAACTGCAGGAGGAGAGTGGGGTGTGGAGATCAGTGAATGGACAGTGAGGAAATGGAGAAATTAAGCATAAAGTCTTCTTTTTAGAAGTTTAGCTATGAAGGGAAATAGAAAGACAGAGAAGGGGAGGCCAGTATCAGAATAAAGGGAATTTTTGTTCTGCTTTGCTTTTTAGGACTGAAAAGACAGACAGGAGGGAGAATAGATTAAGGATGAAAAAGAAAAAAGGAATAATCAATAGAGAAAACTGCTGGAAGTGGAAGGAAGGGATGAGAATAAGGGCATAAACTGAGGAATTCATTTTAGCTAGAAGGGCCATTTCATCTAAAGGAAAGAAAGAGGGTAACTGAAGACACAGACATTTTGAGATGAGGAAGAGGAAAGATGAAGGATCTCTTAACAGATGGTCTTAATCATCTTAGAAAAGTGAAAGGCAAGATTACGTACTGACAGAGACAGGCTTGGGGATATAGTTGGGGGCTTGAAAAAAGAGAAGACATAGAAGAATCACAGGGAACAATAAGATAGACAATCAGAGATGAACAAAAATATTGCCATTCATGACTGAGAGCTCACATGAGTTTACAAAGCATAAACTTAAAGCAGATACAAACTGTACAATCTAGTGTATGTAGCCATTTACCCCAGTCTTTGCTATACATTTGCTCCAGAAGCATTTAGCAGTTGGGCATAGGTATATAGAATATGGATAGTGGGGATACTTAGAGTTGTAACAGGATAGGAACATTGAAAAGACAAAGACCAGAATCAAAAATAATTCAAAGTACTGAGCTATCCCATAAACTATGCAACATCTGATAAGAGAGGGGGGAAAATCAACCAATCAAAAAGGATTTTTAATAATATTTTCCCCAATTACATGTTAAATCGATTTTCAACATTTGGAGTTTTTTAAGTTTTGAGTTCCAAATTCTATCCCTCCTTCCCTCCCCCCTCCCTGAGTTGACAAGCAATCCAAAATAGGTCATACATGGCAATCATAAAACATTTTCATATTAGTCATTTTGTACAAGAAGACTCAAGGAACAAAATGAAAGGAAGGAAGGAAGGAAGGAAGAAATAATATGTTTTGGTCTGTATTCAGACAATATCAGTTCTTTCTCTGGAGGCAGAGAGTATGTTTCATCATGAGTGCTTTGGGATTGTCTTAGATCATTGTATTGATGAGAATAGCTAAGTCATTCACAGTTCTTCATTGTACAATATTGCTGTAACTCTGTACGGTGTTCTCATGGTTCTGCTCACTTCACTTTGCAACAATTCATGTAAGTCTTTTCAGGGTTTTCTGAAACTATCCTGCTTGTCATTTCTTATAGCACAATAATATTTCATCACATCGTATACCACAGCTTGTTCAGCCATTCCCCAGTTTATGAGCATCCCATCAATTTCCAATTCTTGGCCACCACCGAAGGAATTGCTATAAATATTTTTATATAAATAGGTCAATTTCCCCCTTTTCTAAAAAAAATCTCTTTGGGATGCAAACCTAGCAGTGGTATTGCTGGATCAAAGGGTGTGCACAGTTTGGTTGCCTTTTGGACATAGTTCCAAAACGCTCTCCAGACTGATTGGATCAGTTCACAAATCTACCAACAGTGCATTAGTGGACCAGTTTTCCCACATCCTCTCTAACACTTATTTTCCTGTTTTGTCAAATTAGCCAATCTGATAGATGTGAGGTGTTACTTCAGAGTTGTTTTAATTTTCATCTCTCTAATCGATTGTGATTTAAAGTATTTGTTTCATATGACTATAGATAGCTTTGATTTCCTTTTCTGAAAATTGCCTGTTCCTATCCTTTGATCATTTATCAATTGGGGAGTGAATTATAAATTAGACTGAGTTTGCTATATATTTGAGAAGTGAGGCCTTTATCAGAGACACTTACTGTGAAAATTGTTTCCCAGTTTTCTGCTTTCCTTCTAATTTTGGTTGCATTTGTTTTGTTTATGCAAAAACTTTTTAAATTTTATATAATCAAAATTATGTATCTTATATTTCATAATACTCTCTATATCTTGTTTGGTCCTAAATTCTTCCCTTCTCCATAGGACTGACAGATAATTAATTCTATGCTTTCCTAATTTGCTTATGATGTCACACTTTATGTAGGAATCATGTACCCATTTTGGCTTTATCTTGGTATATGGTGTAAGATGTTGGTCTATACCTAGTTTCTGCCATACTGTTTTCCAGTTTTCCCTGCAGTTTTTATCAATTAGTGAGTTCTTATCCTAGAAGCTTGGATCTTTGGGTTTATCATACACAAAATTGCTATAGTTATTTACTACTGTGTCTGGTATAGTTAATCTATTCCACCGATCTGCCACTCTATTTCTTAGCCAGTACCATATTATTTTAATGATTACTACTTTATAATATGATTTGAGATCTGGTACAACTAGACCACACCTTCCTTCACATTTTTTTTCACTGATTCCCTTCATATCTTTAATCTTTTGTTCTCCCAGATGAATTTTGTTATTTTTTTCTAGCTCTATAAAATAATTTTTAGGTAGTTTGATTGGTATGGCACTGAATAAGTAAATTAATTTAGGTAGAATTGTCATTTTTATTATATTAGCTTAACCTACCCATGAGCAATTTATATTTTTCCAGTTGCTTAGATCTGACTTTATTTGCATCAAAAGTGTTTTGTAATTGTGTTCATACAGTTTCTGGGCTTGTCTAATCAGGTAGGCTCCCAAGTATTTTATATTGTCAAGTTATTTTAAGTGGAATTTCTCTTTATATCTCTTGCTGCTGGACTTTGCTGGTAATACAGTTAATTCTTCCACATCGTGAGTGCTAGGGGCACAGTACTCACACCATCTGGAAAATCTGCATAAGAATTTTTGGCTCTCCCTTCATATCAGAGAAGGTCTGAATTATTATGGTATTAAAAGATGAGATACATTGATATTTTACAACACTATACATATATTTTATGCATTTCCGAGCTTCTAAACTTTTCCTGTGTCATCTACTGGTCTTTGTATGTCATCTGCAGCTTCTGCAAAACTCCCCTCAAAAATTCCCATTTTACACTGACCACAAGATATTGAAATCATGATGGAGAAAGCCAAGGTTTGGAAGGGATAACAGTATGTAGAAATGCTGATGAAATATGTAGGTTTATTTTGTATCCTGCAACTTTGCTAAATTTGTTAATTATTTCCACAAGTTTCAAGAAGCATTTCTTAAATGTCTACTATACACCAGGCACTGGACCAAGTCCTCAGGATGCAAATACAATGAATGAGATCACTTCTAAGTATCTTGGATCCTAATTTTGGAGACAGCAGGTGCATAGATAAGTATATACAGACTTTATATAAACAATAAATATAAAATAGGTAACTGCAAGGTAGTTTAAGAGGGAGGTGTTTTAACAACCCAGCGAGCAGCTCCTGCTAGCAGCTCCTGTGGGGGCGTAAGATCCCCCCACAGCCAGCACCCAGGAGGCTGCTGGGAAAGCACAGGTTCTTTTTATCTGTTTAAACAAGGAAAGCACGGTGAAGGGGTTGACCAGCTTACTTTAATCCAGCATTCAGTTAGCATACAGACAACATCCATTTAGTTCAGGGGAAAAACGCCAGCATTCAGTTAGCATTCAGTTAGTTCAGGGGAGCAAAGAGACAAGCATCAAGAGACAGACCAAATACAGATTCACTTACTTCAGGGGAAAAAACCAGCACCCTGAGGTTCAGAACATTCATTTAGTTCGGGGGAAACGAACCAGCACCCTGAACTTCAAAACAAAATACAAACAAATTACAAATATCAACAGACAGACCCAATACAATTCATAGTTACCAACATCTGGGCTCAGCCCAAGCACAAGGGCTGGCCCAGAGTCACACTTGCCGCTGCTCCCACACCAACTGGAAAAGGAAAGAGAGCTCTTCAAGCCGTCTTCTCCCCTCTTATAGAGTTCTTGACATCATCAAGCACTGCCTGAATGACCAGGGCCGATTGGTTCTTGAGTTGGCCCCTCCCCCTAGCGTGGACTAGGTTGACACCCAACAGGGCATGGCTCTGGAGTTAACACCTCCCCTCAGGCATCCCCATGACTCATCACACAGGAAGTTCTCTTCTTCCTGGAATGGTTTCTGGGCTTCCTGCCCTGGAAGAGAAGCCCCAGTGCCCAGCAAGGCTCAATGAAGTAAGCTGAGCCACTCAAAGAAAACAAAGGCCATTCTGGCCACAGGAGGATACTAACAAGTGAGTAGATGGAGAAAGGCTTCAGGTAGAAGGTAGTGCTTAACTATATCTTAGAAGGAGAAAGGGACTCTATAAGGTGGAAGTGAGAAGGAAGAGCATTCTAGGCATGAGGAATGACAAGTACAAAAGCACAGAGACTGGATTAAGTGCCCTAGTAAGGAACAGAAAGTAAACCAGTTTGGCTGGATTTGGCAGGGAGGGGAAGAGGGAGGGCTGCAGGCAGGTAATGGAAATATAAATTGAAAACAGGTAGTGAAGGTTTTTAAAATTAAATACAGAAGTTTATATTTTATCCTAGAGGCAAAAGTGAGCTGATTGAGTTACTGGAGTAAGGCACTGACAGGGTCAGATCTTTGCTGAAGGAAAATCATTTTGACACCAATGTGGAGGATTAACCAGAGTGGGAAGATACTTAAAGCAGTGAAACCAATTAGGTAGGAAATGAATGAAGGTCTGAACTAAGGTCATATCTTTATAAATAGAGAGAAGGCATTAGGTGCAAGAAGCTTGGGGAGGAAGAAAGAGCAAAGTGTGGTAACTGATTGGATATGTGGGATGAGAGAGAAAGAGCTTGAGAGTAATGCTGAGATTGTGAACCTGAGGGACTGAAAGAATGGCATCTTGGGAAGTTTGGAAGAAGGATGGGTTTCAGGGGAAAGATAATGAGTTCTGCTTTGCACATATTGAGTTGGAGATGGCTCCAGGAGACCTAGTATGAAATATCCAAGAGGCAATTTATGAAATGAAACTGAAGTTCAGGGGAGAGAATGGAATTTAATATATAGATCTGTGGAGGTAGCTAGGTGGCTTGGTGGATTGAGCACCAGGCCCGGGGTCAGGAAGACTCATCTTCATGACTTCAAATATGGCCTCAGACACTAGCTGTGTGATCCTGGGCAAGTCACTTAACCCGATTCGCCTTAGTTTCCTCATCTGTAAAATGAGCTAGAGAAGGAAATAGCAAACCCCTGCAGTATCTCTGCCAAGAAAACCCAAAACGGGGTCATGAAGAGTCTGACACAACTGAACAGCAATAGCACATAGATCGGTGAGTCAATGGCATAGAAATTGTAATTAAACAATTAAAAAGAGTAGGTCTAAATGAGAACGGGGACAGAGAAATAAAAGACAGCCTCAGCATTGCCCCACTAAAGTGGAAGCTCCTCGAGGACAGGGACTGTTTCAGTATTTAGTCTTTGAAACTTCCAGTGCGGGGTCTTGCATATAAGAAATAGCGGATAAATGCTTATTTAATCGGACGCACATGTAACTCCTTTCACCAGTCAGTCAGTCAATAAACATTCATTAAGTGCTTCTTATGTGTGCTAAATGCTCAGCATATAGAGAAAGGGGCAAGGGTGCGAGGGAGCCAATGCCCGATCTGCCAATGGAGGCAAATAAATATTATTGAATTGGTGTGAAAATTCCCCGCCTGAGCCCCGTAGAAGTTTTATCGGGAAAACAGCTTACAAATGACAGAGACAGAATTTGAACCCAGGCTTTCCTGACTCAGCTGCCTCTCTGTAAAGGAAAGAAAATGACGGTTTCACATACAAACCTTTTTTGTGCTAATACATATATATAAAAGTATACATGTATGTATATATAGATATATGTATATGTATGTGTATACACACACATACATGCTTAGTTTATTTGCTGTTTGTTAAGTTCAGAATTTGCTTAAATAAAAGGACAAAATTAGCCTGTGAGTTGTTGAACTAGTCACCAGTCACAGATGGGTCTGCAAAAAATAGGTCCCTCAAACATGACTGATTCCAAGTATAACTTACAGAGGTGTTCTGTGGAAATCAAGTAAGAATTCAACCTGGTGAAAAACAGAAGACTTTCTGAGAGGGCAGAAAAAGGTGTGAAGTGAACAGCTCAATATCCCAAAAGCCACACAAATGCTTTCATCTACTTGAGTGTAGATTCCTTTAGCAGCAGCAACTGACCCTTCATTTAAGCCAGATAGAAAACTCCCCAGTCCATTTCCCTGTAGGTTACTACTTTTTCTTCATAGCCTTTCCTTCTAACTGTGTGCATTGATTGGAAAACTCATAAACAGTATTATAATGTGGCATAGAGGGAAGAAAAAATACAGGGAACCACAAGAGGATAACTTTGGGGAATCTCTTGGTGGTTAAAAGCAGTAACCAAAGAACTGAATTTTATCCCAGCACTCTGTAGTTGGCACTAAAGGAAAAACTAGCATTTTTATAAAAGGCTTTCCATGAGGGGAGAGTGATCTCACTTCCTGAGGAAATTACTACAGGGATGTCTGCAGGAGCAAGCCAGGCATGGCTTTATAACATCTGAAATGGCACCCAGTGTAATCATGTATGACTATTGAGTCAAATTACCCATGTTTATAAGCTTATCATGTTATCTGCACACATGCATGCATACACACATACACACACACAGAGACTATACATAGTAACCCAGAGCAACTGCAGTGGATGACATTCAGCTTTTAGATATTGTAAAAGTGAGAAGTTTTGAAATGTTTGATGGCCAGAGAAATCTAAACAGTTATTGAAAATTACAACCCAAGGGGCAGCAAAATCCATTTAGAGCACTTTCTGAAATGGACAGGTCACTAGTCTGCATAAATCACATTTTGGTTCCATTCCACAGCCTTTAACAAGACACAAAGACGAACAAATATAGGCAGCACCACAACATTCTAGCAATTATCATTTAAACAAATAGGGCTCTTTTATAATACCCACATTCCTTTCCAGTATAATCATGAAATACACACACACACACACACACACACACACACGCACACACGCACACATTCATTCCCTCCTAAAAAGAAAAAAAGTATACAAACTACAGGGAGGAGAAGCACCAATCCATTCATTCCCTGAGTGCTGCTAAGATATTCTCAAATGGATACCAAGGAAATTACTTCTGCTGTTGCTATTTTGGGCTTATTGGAGAAACTATGTCATAATTATTAGAACACCCAAAGTGCCACTATTGATGGCAAAGATGGCACTGTGAAAGTTTAATGTCCAGCCCAGGCCCCCTAGGAAACCCTCCAGCAAACATAAAGGTGCCAGATGAAGCAATAATTAATAGAACATAAGGGAAATACCAGGAAGCTCCTCCATCCAGTCCAGGACTACACAAGAAGACAAAGCCCGCAGGCACTCCAGTAGGGAGGATGGAGAGTGAGGAGAACTGAAGCCAGAATGATCTCCAGTAAATGGAGCCTGAAGCTAGTGGGATTTCAGCCCCAGCCTATTGGAACTACAACAGAGAAGGAACAAAGCCAACTCCTGGTAGGTCCTTGTGCAAAGAGACAGAGATGGGACAGAGGGCCCTTGAGGGAACTGAAGCAACTGAATCTCTAATATCCTCTTGGAGCCAAGCAATAGACAAACTGCCTGAGGAAAAGGAGATGGAGAAGAGATACCCAGGCAGTCTGAACAGGGGCCCATCAAAAAACCTGAAACCAGTGCAAACTCCAATATTCTTTGGCCATATCAAGAGATAAAGGAGCTAGAGATGGGGCACAGAGTGACCCTGAGCCTTGAGACCCTTTAGGAAGCCCAAAGCCAAGCCAATCTCTGATGGCCAATCAAGGTCTGTCAAGACCACAACAGTGTACAAATCCAACTTTCACTTGGAGACTACAACAATAAAGAAATGTAGACAGTACTAAGGCCAAAACCTGTGCTGGGCCACCAGAAGACAGAGGCAGAAGCCAAGTACTAAGGAAGAGGGTAAGTCCTGATCCAGTTCCAAGCTCAATTCTCTGTCCCAAGCTATGGTTGCAAAAGCAGGCAGGGAAGGTATCCAGGGCCCTGACACCCCATTCGTAACTGCCCAGAGAGGGCAGTTACTATAGTATCCAGACAATAGAGGAGATAGCAGTAGGGCCTAGCCACCTCAACCAATGTGAGAGGAGCTAGAACCTATCCATGGCACAAAAATCCAATCCCAGCATATGCTTGAGACATGAGTAAACAGAAGAAACCTCCTAATACAATGAAAAAAAATACTGTAGGTTAAGAGAACTCCAAAAGACAAATATAGAACAAACTCCATAATAAGCATAAATAGAGCCTCATGAAAAAAGAAAGAACAGCCTTGGGACAAAGCCTCTAAGAGTGACTGCAAGAAATAAAGCAAGAGATAAAAAATGAAATTAGAGCTCTTGAGGGAAAAAATGGGAAGAAAATAAATAGCTTAGAACAGATAGTTGGAAACATAAACCAAGGAATGGAATCCCTGGGGGGGGAAATGTATCAAACAGAACTCAATGAGTCCATGAGACAAGAACAAAGTCAAAAAATTAAAAAAATTATAAAGATGGGTAACTTATCTACTATCAAAAACAACAAATTTTGAAAACAGGTCAAGGAGAGACAATTTAAGAATCATCATTTTCTCCAATACCCAATAGATCTCCAAAATAAAACTAAAAGAGGAGTTATTTGCTGGGAGTAGAGCAATTCCAACTGTCTCCATAACATAAGAAACCAAGGAGCTCAACAAGGAAACAGACAAGAGCTCGCAGTGGAGAATGCTAATCCCTAACTCACACACTCAATAGCCCTCCTCCATCAGCCTCCACATTCCAACAAGGCTCACAGACCATCCCATAGCCTAGTGCCCTGGGATCCCTTCAGAAATTTTCCTACTATTGCAGTCTCTGCCAGTATATATGCCCCTTCCTTTACCTCTGCATTCTGTCTCAACAAGCTTCAAACTCCAACTCTCCCTAGCCAGGTGTAGAAAAGTGGGGGAGTATAGGATGTAGAGACCATGCTCTGCTTGGGATAGCTCCAAGGTTAGGAAACCCCAAAGCTATAAAAACTCTGCCCAGAATACCCAACCCCCCTACCTAAAGCCTGCAAAAGGTAGTAAATCTTGACTTACCTCACCTAGAGAACTAAAGAGCAGAGGGAATTGGGGCAGGGAAATTGGTATATGGGATTGTACTAGGCCTGAAGAAAAAGGGACTGTCTAGCTGATGCCAGTCATTAATCCCCCAGAAGTTGTTTGGTGCACATACCAAGACCATCGAAAAGTGAATTCCCCAGTGTAAGAAGAGACTAAGATACCTTTGAGATCCAGCTCCAGAGAGATAAACCTATCATTCAAGGGAAAGAAATCAACAAAAAAAGGGCCAATGGAATACAAGAAGAAACCACCAAAGATCTCAGAAGGAAGAATCATCAAACTTTCTGTAAACCCCAACCAAACAAAAAAATCAGCATACTATATATCAAAAAATTTTATAAAACTGCCCAGAACTATTAGAATCAGAGGAGAAAGTAAAAACAGAAAATATCCACCAATCACCTCCTGAAAAAAATTCAAATTGAAAATACCCAGAAATGTCATAGCCAATATCCAGAGCTTCTGGGTAAAGAAAATTAGTCAAGAAGCCAGAAAGAACAAGTTCAACTACCAAATTTCTCCTAGTAAAGAACAAGGAGACTTGGGAATGTTAGAAGGTAGTAGGGAAGATATCAGTAGATAAAGACATTAAATATTAAAGAGAAAGGATGAGTGAGTGGATGATTTGCTGGAAAAAATGGGAGAATGGGAACAAAGGTTTTTGTGGATGGATTGGCTTGGCAAGGATAAGGGCCACCTCATTACCAAACTGAAGGGGAAAAGTGTTGGATCATGTCAAGGGGTTTTAAAATAAAGAGGAAAGGAGAGGGAGATCATATCAAATGGCCTCAAGGAAGCAAGACACTAATAGAGAACATGAAGTCAGAGGAGATATGGGAAGCTTGAGAAAAAAAAAGAAGTTTGAAACAGTTTCTATGGAAAATTGAATAGGCAATAAATTAGAGAAGAGTGAAAAGATCACCTTGCTGCAGTGAGGACTCAGTTGAGATTAGATTTAAATTTGTAATGCACCCATTCACTTAGTTGCACAGCTTCCTCTAGTTCCATTCAGGAAGATGATGGAAGTTATACAATAGGAGCCTGAAAATGTATGAGCAGGAAAAGGGATCAGTATGGAATTCAACTGGGTAACTACAGAGTTGAAACTGGGAAAAGCAAATTGAAGTCAGACAACAAGTAATGACCTGAGAACGTACGGAGGAAAGAAAGATTGGAGGTCACAATGAGGACGAAAAATAGGTTTAGGAGGGGTGAGGAACAGGGAGAAATGGAATAAGTGATAAGAGGTTATAGTCAGATAAAGAAATGTTGGAGGAAATCATACTAAAAACCCTACTTTTATCAAAAACATGACCACGTACCAAAACGTTTGAGATGCAACCAAAACAAACCTTACAGGAAATTTTCTATCTCTAAACACTTTCATCAACAAGAGAAAAAAAAATCAGTTCACTGAAGGCCACAACCAAATACCTCAAGCAACAGGTTTTTTTTAAAAAACACAAAAATAGAAATAATGAAAATTATAGAAATAAAATAGAAATAAAAAATAATTGGATTGATAAATAAAATGAAGTATTTTTTCAAAAACTAATGAAATAGTCAAGCTGTTAGCTAATTTCATTTTGATGGAGGGAAATTAAATTACAAAAATCAAAAGGAAAAAAGAGACAATTAACAAGAGGAAATAACAAAAGAATTGGGAGATGTTTTACCCAAGCATATCCTAGCAAAAATTATAACTTAAATTAAATGGATCAATAAGGATTGCCATTGTACCTGTGACTTCATTGGTGTAGACAGTGTCCAGCACACTGAAAGATTAAGTGACTTGCCTAGGATCACACAGCCAGTATCAAAGGCAGGACTTGAACCCAAGGTTCAATTCTCTATTCATTATGCTTTTCAAATGGATGAATATTATAAAACTATTTTAAAGGCCAGATTATCTGAATGAGAAATATATAGTTTAACTCAACCTAAGAAAAAGAAAGTAAAACCATAAACTTCCCCCCCCCAAAAATTGGGCCCAAATAGATTTAAAACTGAATTACATGAAGCATTCAAAAATAAGCAATTCTAATACCACAAAAATTGTTTGCGAAAATAGATAAAAAGCATCGTACCAGACTCTTTCTAGAAGACAAATAAGATTCTGATACCCAAACAAAGGAGAGCTAAAGAAGAATGGAAAAAAGCATAGACCAATATCTCCAATAATTATAAATGCAAAATATCAAATATAACAAAACAAAGGACCTACAGTAAGTAAGACTTTACAGAGACTATGCAGTATTATCAGGTTGGAATTATTGCAGGAATATTAATAGAAATAATAATATCTAACATTTATATGGAACTTACTATGTCTCAGAGTCTGTACTAAGTGCTTTACGGTTATTTCACTTGATTCTCACAACAACTCTGGAAAGTAGGAATTATAATTATCCCCATTGTACAGGTGAGGAAACTAAGGCAAACAGAGATCTTATCCAGGGTCACACAGCTAGTATGTGTCTGAGGCCGAATTTGAACTCAGGTCTTCCTGACCTCAGACCTAATGCTCTATTTACTGTGCCACCTGGCAGTCTAGAAATAATTTTTTAAAACACATAATATCAATAAATACAGAAAAATCTTTTCCCAAAATACAACACAAGTTTAAAAAAATACTAGAAAGCCTAGAAATAAAAAGGCATTTCCTTAAAATGATAAATCATATCTATCTATAACTAAGAACTAACATTATCTACCACAGAAAAACACTAGGAGCCATTCCAAAAAGATCAGAGGTAATGCAAGAATATTCATTTCCACAACTATTATTTATATAGTTCTAGAATGAGTGTCTATTGTAATAAGACAAAATAATTTCTCTCCCAATTGCATTATGGACCTCCTCTACTATGTCCCAGCTCTTCATCCCTCATCTTGAAGCTTCACTCTTGCCCTGAAATTCACACTTTGAAAGTACTGCCCCCCCCCTTTTGGCCTCAGCATTTTATTGGAGGGCTCCTCCCAGAGATCCTTCATTTAAGGAGGGATCTCAGGTCCGCCATGTCTCTTCCTCTCCAAGGACCCTCTGGAATTCTTTCTTCATCTCCTTCCTACTTTTAAGTATCCTTTTATGTATTGTCTTCCACTCTAATAATGTAAACTCCTTGAGGGCAAGAATAATCTATCCACTTGTATTTGCATTCCAGTCACTTAGCACACTGCATGACACATAGTAAACACTGAATAAATGCATCTTCTTAGGGCTGTTGTTGTAAACAAATTGAGGGAAAGAGCACAGGCAAGAAGGGGGGAAAATCACTTTTTGTACATGATTGTTTAAAGAACTCTAGAAATTTGCATAATCATGACTTAAAATGATAACTTCTGAAATGTAGCAGCATATAAAATAAACCCACAAGAAACATCAGTCTTTCTATATTTTATGAACAAACCCCAGCAGGAAGAGAAAGAAAAGGAAATTCTATTAAAAATAACTATGAAATGTATAAAATGTCTGTAACTATCAGTCTACAAAGACATGGTCAACATCCAATTACAAGATGCTCTTTGTAAAAATAAAGGATGACAAATAATTGAAGAGATATTAATTGCTCATAGATGGCTAAAGGTAACATAAGAAAAATTCTATTACTATCTAAATTATTTTACCAATTTAGTACTGTACAATCAAACTCCCAAAAGGTTATTTTCTACAACTAAACAAAGTAATAATAAAATTAATCTGGTGAAATAAAGGTAAAGATCTCAAGGAAAATCATAGAAAAAAGAAAGCAAGACAGCATACTAGAGGTACCAGATCACAAATTATACTAAATGCCTTATTCATCAAAATTATTTGGTACTGGTTAAAAATAGAGCTCTAGATTTGTTATCATTTTCATTTCTCAAAAAAAGATTTTTTACTCTAAATATTATAATTGTGTGCTTTTTCTTTTGAGAATTGTCTGCTTGCATGTTTTATTTTCAAATCTATTGAAGAATGGTTCTTTTTATACTATATGTTTGAATCAGTTCTCTATACATATCTTGGATATCCAATTTAAATCGAAGAACTTTGCTACAAAATTTTTTCCCAGTTAACTCTTCTAATTTTAATTGCATTGATTTTGTTTGTACAAAAGCTTATCAACATTTGCAATCAAAATTGTCCATTTTAATTCCTATAATCCTTTCTATCTCTCTTTTAGCCAAAAATTCTTCCTCTATCCACAATTCTGAAATGTGTCTCTTCCTTGCTCCTGTAATTTGCTTATGAAAAGATTTTTTATATCTAGGTCATACATCCATTGGAGCATATTATGGAATGTGGTATAAGATGTTGGTCTATACCTAAATTTTGCCAGACTACTTTCCAGTTTTCCAAGAAGACTTTGTCAAATAGTAGGTCCTTACCTAATTAGTGTCTTTGCATTTATCAAACATTATGTGACTAAATTTATTTGCCTTTGTAGATTGTGTACCATTTGTTCCATTGATCAACTTCTCTGTTTTAATCAATATTACAATGTTTGGATGATTACTATAATTCAAACAAGTTGTTCCAGAAACATCTCAAATTCAGTATTTATAAAAACAGAACTCATCAAACAATTAAAGTGAGCTTAACAAAATGAATTTTTCACAGGAAAAAGAAATTCTTGGGCCTTTATTTAGTAGGCTACAATTATACCTGAAAGATGATAAAAACATTATTAAATTTACATAACGGGGATGTGTGAAATTCAGCTAAACTTCAATCTAATTTTGTACAATGGAAAGAAAATAGATTCTTAGTCCATGACCAAAACAAATAGTCAGAAAGTTTATCACTACACTAAACAGCCATTTTGATCAATTTTTTCACTTACTTGAGTAGTAAACACAGCCTCATAAACAGAAACCCAGAGAGACTGAGACCATAAAGCACCATAAAGTGACTGTTTCAAAATAAATCTAGATGTTAAGCACCTACTTTTATACTTTAAATGTAAAGCCCAAATATTTACCTTACCCTGGTATTTGAGACTCTCAAGGCTCTTACCCTAATTTACTTTTTTTAGTCCTATCTCATACTACTCCACTTCATATGCCCTGTACTCTTGCCATACCGTTCGATTTCTCATGCAATTCAAAGAATATGCTCTCCTTTGGTATACATCTTTGCCTGTTGAATGCTTTCTCTTCCAATAAGACGTATCTTTTTTAAGTTATGATTTTTTTCCTCTGTTCTGCTATAAACAACAGTACTATGTTCCTTAAATTATTTTGCTTTATTTTTTTAAAGTGGCCCTGTTCTTACCAGTTCTCTTCTCTTCCCCCTTGATCCCCTCTTCTAGTTTGTCACCCTCTTTTTCTTTTAAGGTTTTGTTTATTGGTTCTTTTCTTCTGCTTTTATTTGGTTATATGTTTCTTCCCCCTATTTTTTCCAGTTAGCCATGTTGATTCTCCCTTCCTCTCCTCCCCTTTATCTAGTCTTGTTGTTTTTAAATTTCATTTTCCACTCCCCTTTCCATTATTCATCTTCTCTTTCTGTTCGCTCTAGACCTTCCCTCTTTGATTTATGACCCCTATAATCATCTGAATTCTCTCTTTTCTTAGCATTCTTACACAATCAAAACTTACAAGGTACCCATTCTAGGCTCAGAGCACAGAAATCACCTTCCCCTCTTTGCTAGCCCTTGATTTGACCTCAACACATCACTCACTCCTCTCTACCCTCCTGTCCCCACCCCTTTCCATGTACTCTCCTTTGTTGTAATGTAGTCGCTCAAAAGAAGCATTCACTTGTAGACAGCATGTTGCCAGGTTCGGTCCATAATGTCCCCTGTCCCTCTCTTCACTGTTACTTCTACCAGATTTCCACCTTCACCCCATCTCCTTACATACCTTTAGAAAGGGGTCTCTTGCTGTTCTTTCCATTGTTACTCTGTTGCTGTTGCTGTCTGCATTTATTCACTCTTATTATTCTGTTGTTGGGTGGGGGAGGGCTTGAAAGGCAAATAATCTCTATAGTTTTGGTTTTCTTTCTACTCTTCTTTATTATCGAATGTCCAGCTTTTATTCTCTGTGATTAAGCTCAGATTTGCAGAGTCGATCACCCTGGGCTGCATCTGAGCTCCAGTACTCTGTAGAACACATAATTCCATTCCCTCCTCCTTTTTCTTGTGAGTGTGGAATAGTCTTGCATTATTCAAATATTTTTTTCCTTTGTATTTCGATGGCTTTCTTCTCATAGCTTCCAGAACCCATTGTTTCTGAATTGAATTATTAAACCTAACCACAACGTGTCTTGGAGTTTGCAGCCCTGGATTTTTGGAAGCAATGTGCAAATTCTTTCAATTGGAATTTCATTTTCTATGTTCAGATGTTCTGGGGAGTTCCCTTCTATTTCTTTCATTATGGTGTTAAGGTTTTTTATCATGTTATGTTCTTCTAGGAGACCTATAATCCTTAGGCTGTCTCTATACAGCCTGTCTTCAAGAGCCATATGTTTTGTTTGTATCTGAGCATACTTTATTTTAGTTTTGGGATGTTTTGCTTCCCTTCATAGGAGGCTATGTTTGAGGAGTAGACCTGGTGAGAGGAGAAAGACATGGTTGGGAGGAGTGGCCAAACCCCAAATCCCAAAGGTGAGGTGTACTCCTACCTAATCTTTCCAGTCAGAAGTATCTAATGGTTACAATATCAAAAAGTTTCAGAATCACTCCTGAAAATAAGAGTAGCCTTTCCTCTTTTAAACACTTTCTCGTTCCTTATCCCTATCCCCATCAGTTTTGTTTTTTTTAAGCTATTCAACTTCTCGATGGCAGCAATGTCTAATACCATTAAGGATTCTTCCTCAGATGTTAGCCCTTTATTTTAGTGGCTACTACACTGATAGACCAAAAGAATACAAGGCACAATACAGTCACAATATGCCTATTTTCAGAGAATGTAATTGACTTTAGCAGGCATTAAGCACCTATTATGAAAGAGGCATTGAGAATATAAATATATCATGCTCCATCCAGTCATCTATCCAGGCCATCTTACCAACTACTCTGCTGCTATTCTGCTTCTTTCCACCTAGAACTGGAACCTCTGAATTAGACTCTAGAAATCATACCCTGAGTCCTTGGGAAAGTTAATTCACTTAGCTTTGGACTTCCTGTGCTGGGACTATGTCCTAATTGGTGGATGCAAACTCATCTAGCTCACTATATCTAGTTGACCTGAGATGAGGCCATGCTTCAGATCCCATCCAGCCATCCACCCTGTCCCTCTCATCACCTGCCTCATCACCAAACATGCAACCTTCCAATAATCAAAAGCTAGGACAGACAACCACCTGATTAGATAACAGAATCACAGTTCTGAAAGATTTCTATAGGCTCAAACATTAGGTTAAATATAGTAAGACAAAAGTTAATAGTGGTAAACATAAAGTCCTTGGGATTTAAAAATCAATTACACAGGGGACATATGAAGGGTTGGGGGTAGACAGTAGTGAGTGTGAGAAAGAATTGGATTTGGAGTCAGAGTCATTAGATTCAAATCCTGGCTCTGCTATTACTACCTGTGTGACTTTGAGCAAATCTCTTGACCTCTCTGAGGACTATTTTCCTCATTTGTTAAGTAGGGAGAAGGTGTGGTTGGTCTAAATAAAATTGAGGTCTTTTCCAGGTTTAAATCTACAATTCTATTAATAAATTCAGAATCCATGGAGAAAGCTCAAATTACCAGAAAACCAAGTTTTCAAATCTAAACATTCTTGAGTCTGAAGACTACCCATGCATGCCTAATAAATTATCCCATCATTCATTAACCATCTCTTAATAGAATACTCCAGACTTAAAATACTAGAGCACTTGTAACAGATAGGTGCTGAGGTACTGTCTAACTCTTACTACCTGCATGACCTTGGGCAAGTCATTAGACCTCTATAGACCTATTTTCTTATCTGTAAAATAAGGTAATTAGGCCAGATAGTGTATGATATGCTTTCCAGTTGCAAATCTATTATCTGTGAACTCTAGAAGTCTGTGACTATGAAAAAAGATTGTTATTTAGCCAAGACTACTGCATTCTCATTGGGAGAATCTGAAGAGTCTGAAAACTGTCTATAGAGTTGAAGTATAGGATCCATCAACACTGGGAGAAATGTCAGCACATATGGATGAATAATTTCTTAGGTTTTTATTAATTTAATCTTATTAATTCCTAACTTTTCTTCCTCCACATAAATCTTATTATTTTTCTCTAGCTCTATAAAATATTTTGGGGAATTTGGTAAAGAATAAACAAATTAATATAGAATCAATAATGTCCAGAAAAAGTAAAACAATGTAGGAAGTATCACAATTTTTATTATGTTGATGTGACCCACCCTTGAACAATTAATGTATCTTCAATTGCTCATTGAAGATACATTAATTGTATTTCTGCAATGTGTTTTGTAACTAGTTTCAGACAGTTTCTGCATGAATCTTGATAATTATACTCCCAAGTAACTTCTGTAGTTATTTTTAATGGAATTTCTCTTCCTAGATATTTTTATTGGGATTTGCTGTTTACATATAGGAATGCTGATGATTCATGTGAATTTATCTTATATTCTGCAACTTTTTGAAGTTATTGTTTCAATTATTAGTTGACTGTAGGCTCTCTAAGTATACCATCAAAACATCTGCAAAGAAAATGATAATTTTGTTTTCTTTTCCCATATGCTTATTCCTTCTATTTCTTTTTCTTGTCATACTGTCTTAACTAGTGTTTCTCACACTCTGTTAGACCAGTGATACTGGGCATTTTTGCTTTGCCTTTGGCTTTGTTACAAAGATTTCTAACTTTGTTACATTTAATGTTCGTTCCTGAATTTAGATAATTATTTATTATGTTAAAGAGAAGTCCATTTAGTCCTATGATTCCTAGGTTATTTTACATAAATAAGTATTGTATTTTTGTCAATAATCCTTTTCAGTATCTGTTGATATAGTCATCTGGTTTTTATTATTTATATTATTAACATGTTTTATTATATTTATAGTCTTCCTTATATTGAACCAACCCTTCATTCCTGATGAAAAGAAAAATAAAAATTGGTCATAACATATGATCTTTCTAGGTACTTCCTGGCTTGCAACATAGATGCAGCTAGCCTATGGGGAACACTCTCATTCTATTTTCCAAACTTTTCTACTTGATAATCCCAGCAAATTCTATCTCCTGCCTTGAAGCCTTTGCACAAGCTCTCTCCCAGGCCTGGAATTCTTTTCTCTCTTCACTTTCATGTCTTAGAATCCCTAGTTTCCCTCAAGGTTCAGCTCAGATGGCACCTTCTATGCAAGACCTTTGCTGATTTGTGTCTCACCCCACAACTGCACCCCAGCCAGTTAGTACTAGAATCCCCACCACCACCAAAAACAGTTTGCATTTATTTTGCATATATTTTGTGTTTATTCATCTGTTCACATATTTTGGAGGCAGCTAGGTGGTTCAGTGGATACTGTGCTGGGCCTGGATTCAGAAAGACTCATCCTCATGAGTTCAAATCTGGCCTCAGATACCTACTGGCTGTGTAACCCTGAGCAAGTCACTTAACCCTGTTTGCTTCAGTTTCCTCATCTGTAAAATAAGCTGGAGAAGGAAATGGCAAGCCATTCTAGTATCTTTGCCAAGAAAATCCTGAATGGGGTCATGAAGAGCTGGGCACAACTGAAAAACAACTGAACTGAATGACTGATACATATTTTCCCCCACCCACACTAACTTTTTAGAATATAAGCTCTTTTAGGGCAAGGACTGTTTCATTTTTGTTTTTGTATCCCCAGAGATTAGCACAGTATCTAGCAAATGCCAGTGAGAACTTAATTAATGTTTGCTGAATTGAGAGAAAATACCCATTACGAGGTGAAAAAAGTCAAAAACCATTGTTTGCTCTTACTATACCTCATTTCCAAACCTTTAAGTCTATGTGCAATGTGTTTCAAGGATAGAAAAGGATTTTAAAGAGAAAAAAAGGTGCATTCCTTTTTTGGTCCTTGGAGATGTCAAGGACCATTTCTCCTCATTTTCAGCTTCTGATCATATAAAGACGTTTAAGAGAGAGAGCAAGAGAAAAAGAAAGAGAGAGAGGAATGAAAGAATTTATAGTCTTCTAAGATCCTGCTTGGTTTATATACTAGTCGTCTTTCTTTTTTAATTGCTTTGGTCCCTTTCCTATCCAACATCTTCTTGCAACTCTATGTCTATCCCTCCAACCTTTTGGGAAGCCCTGAGCTGCCTATGTAAAGGTCTCAGGCACCACTGATTACCAAAGTATTGGCTAGAAGCACAATTTAGAAGCAGAAAACTAAGACTAATGAGTCAACGAGGACTAGAATAAGGTTGTGGGCCTAGTATCAAGAAGCATATTATGAATTTATTCAAATCAAGATTTCTCCTTGGCCAGAAGATTCTCATTATCGACTTCTTGATAATTTTAACACAAAGCTCTTTAACATATGAAGACAAGGAAATAAAACCTAATATATCCCCTTTAGATTTTACTAGAAATAAGGACATATCTTTTCATTCAAAAGGCATTCATTGACTGCTCACTATTTACAAAGTACAAGTTAGAGGCTGGTGGGGTCCATGCAGAAATAACAAAAACTGATCTTTTAATGGCTTCCTTAAGTTCACTGAGGATAGGTATTGAATCATTGTTATCCCAATAATCTAAAGAAAGAAATGCTAAAAGACGTTAGAACTTGAATAAATGTAAGAACCAATTTTAAGTCCAAACAACTGATGAAACATGCTTCCCTTCTCTTGATAGGAAGAAGTGATTTATCACAGATATAGAATGGAGAATATGTTGTCATACATAGTAAATATGTTTGTTTTTCTTAACTGTATTTCATTGTTACAAGACAGGGTTCTATAGGAGAGGAGAGCATTAGGGAATGATAACATTTGGAGTAAATGAGTTTTTTAAAGTGTTAATAAAGCTTTTTAAGAAAGCCAGTCATTTCTAATTTTACTATTAACCATTCTCCAAACTCCTTTCCAGTGAAGTTATAGTACTGAATTAGAGACATCATCATCATTTCCAAACTGACCTCCTACTTCTCCCATCTTGCCGCCAATGTTAGGTTTTTGGATATAACAGGAAAAACTGGAAAGAAAGAAGGCAGGGAATGTGAGGGAGTTAGTACTTGTTCAATCACAAATCGCTTTTTAAAAATGACAAGGGAATTCAAAGACTTTCTGGCAAAGCATGTTTTTATAAGGGTTGACTTTCTTCACCCTTGCCCCAATAAGAAAGGCTCTCTTTAAAATACAGACCTCAAAATCAAACACATCATAAAACATAGTGAATTAGGCACTATAACATACACCTTCTCCACAGTCCTTGAGAAATGCCTCTTTATATTTGCCTTTCTCAAGCAGTAATATACAATTTCTGTCTGCTTCCCTAAGCTGCTTCCCCAGAATCTCACAAATACTTTTTTGTGAGAGGCAGCAAATGGAGGAGGTAGAAAGGAAAGCAGTGGAGAGGAAGGGGGAGGGGCTAACACCATGGATCCTTATCCTCAGTATTTGATTATTAGGAGCCCACTAAAAACTTCATTTACCAATATTGTCTCTTTCACCCTTATCCTATCTCTGTGAAATAAGAAAATGCAAGTTAAATGTTCTCATTTGTCAGATACATTAAATACGTGTCTTAAAACTAAGAACTTTAGGATCTTTAGCAACCTCTGTCCCATTTTCGGCAATTTTGATGCTATCATTACAGGAACAAAAAGAAAATATAAAGAATTAAAGATAATTTTACATTTTTGTGTTTCATGGGTCAAAATGATCTGAAAAATTATATTTTGTGTCCGGTATTCTTTACCTGGCTGTCACTGGACTTGTAATAAAAAGCAGCTCAGTGGGACCTACCAGAACTAAAAAACCAGAATCATTTCTATACTATGTTGACACCCAAAAACAAGACTTTTGTGGAGATATAATAAGGCGTGGAGGAAATAAATACTGATTCTTCTTGATCAGAATCTTAATCAAGCCAGGATAGCTTTTTTTGAAGGGGGGAAGGCAGGGCAATTGGGGTTAAGTGACTTACCCAAGATCACACAGCTAGTGTGTCAAGTGTCTGAGGTTGGATTTGAACTCAGTTCTTCCTGTGTTCTATTCACTGTGCCACCTAACTGCCTCAAACCAAGATAGCTTTAAAGGAAACCATGCAGAGGGCCTAAATACAGGGGTGGGGAACCTGCAGCCTCCAGGCCTAGTCTAGTCAGAGGGCCACACTCAAGGACCTAGAGGGCTACAGTTGGCCTCGAGGCCACCGGTTCCCCACCCCTGGCTAAAAGTTGCTCAGAGACACAACTAGGTTGGGGAAATAAGAATTTTACCCCAGGTGGATGAAATGTGTAAGATGCCAAAAGTACTTTCACTGCTTCAGCAGGACGTTTAACATCAAGTTAGCAAGACCAATGAGTTCAGATAGGAAAATAGCAGGCAGCACACTTCCTCCCCACGACAGTTTATACCAATTGACCTTCTTCCCACCGTGGGCCCGTCTTTGCTCTCTCCCCAACTGGGGGCCTCCTAGTGTCCTCGGATCTTTCACCCTGTAGAACTGTTTGGCCCTAATTCCTCCTGCCTCAACCAAACTTTCCTTTAAAATTTGATCTGAGGACACCTTGCTCGCTCTGGATTCACTTTTGTCTTCTTTTGTGGTGTGTGCCCCAAGGTCCAGAATTGCTATTTATGGACCTGGAAGAGTTGAACTTGCTGGTAGCTTGATTTTCATGGTAAATCTCAATTTTTAAGGGAATTCAAAGTATTCTTACCGAAAGTAAATGATTGTGTTCTCCATATGAAGGAAGATAGTGAAGTGTAGTGATATTTGGAAAGCTATTGAAGTCAATGGATATAGCTGGAAGGGAAAGCTGACTGATGACAAATGTGGAGGAAATCTGTGGAAACTTTCTTCGTTGATCGGAATCATTGCAAGTCTGATCACTTTGATAAATCATTTGTACAATGAGACGTAGAGAGTAAAACAACCAGACAGTTCTTAACAGGGCATTTGACTCCTGGACTCCCATTGTCTCTGAGATAGTTAGAAGAAACTTTAATCCACTGCTTTCATTTTACAGAGAAAGAAATTGAGACCCAGAAAGGTAAAATTCTTTCATTTCTATGATACGATCAATACAGAAAAATTATTTCTAAGCCACTAGCTAAAAAACCCAAAATGTGTATTTTTTTTCAAACAGATTGGTTTCTAATATACTGATTGATACAGATAAGGAATTGGCAGTATCTTTGTAAACTTTAAACATCTCAATACCCTATTGATATTTTTTTCATATCTAAAGAAAGCCAAGCCTACCTAAACAAGAATCCTGTCATACCTGACCAATGGTCATCCATCTTTCACTTGAAAATCTCGTGTGAGGAGGAATCCACTGTCCATTCCACTCTGGACTGGCTCTAGTTTTTAAGATTTATTTTCTTTAGGTTAAGCCTAAATTTGCCTTTCTGCAACTTTCACCCACCTAACCCTGTTACTCTCTGAAGCCAAGAACAAGTCAGATTGGACAATGAGGGGGAAGGGGGTAGCTATGAATCTGGATGGAATCAGAGGACTTGAGTTTGATAATTGTGTGATGGTAGACAAGTCACTTCAAATGTTCTAGGCCTCTATTTCCTCAACTGTAAAATGTGGGAAGGGAGATATAAACCAGATGACCCCTGAAGTCCTTCCAAGTCTAAATCCTAAATCCTCAAGGGCAAGGACTGCCTTTTGCCTCTTTTTGTATCCCCAACACTTAGTACAGTGCCTGGTATATTGTAAATGCTAAACAAATGTTTATTAACTAGCTAAATCTATGATTTAATTATCTAAATTCTCCTTCCATGTGATAGCCCTTCAAGTATTTAATAGTTAGCATACCCTCCCTAAGTCTTCCCTTCTACAGGCTAAACATACCAAGTTCTTTTCACCATGAACTCCAGGTGGTTCACCATCCAGGTTGACTCCCTCTGAAAACTCTCCTTTTTATTAATCTCCTTCCTAAAATGTTGTACCCATAAAGGAACATAATGCTCTAAGTTACTGATCAAAATTTTTTAACCCTGACTCATGTGACCTAGTATGTTAGTTATTCCTTTCAGAATTATTTCACTGGCAAGTTTAATAAAGTTGTCATAGAAGCTTTTATCCAAAGCACTGATTTAAAAAAAAATCTTGGTTAGAGGGGCAGCTAGGTGGTGCAGTGAGTAGAGCACCAGCCCTGGAATCAGGAGGACCTGAGTTCAAATCCAGCCTCAGTCACTTGACACATGTACTTAGCTGTGTGACCTTGGGCAAGTCACTTAACCCCAATTGTCCTGCCAAAAAACAAAAACAAAACAACAAAAATCTTGGTTAAACACCCAGGGCCAAAAAACATCCCTGGAGCACTCCATTGGCCCTGTGTGTTTAACAAGTTGACATCAGACCATTGATGATTATTCTTTGGTTTGACCTATTCAGCCTTTTTGCTATCTTTAGCTTTCACTGTCAGCATCCACAGATATTATTCTAACTGGGCCATACCACATTTTTTCTTCATTCTGAATTTCCTTCTATCTTCTAGATACGTCTTTTTTTAAATAAAAGTCTGTTGGTGATTTCCCTGCACATCCACATTGTTCTCTTTAGATAACTACTCTTTTTTTTGTACATGCTAATTTTTTTTTTCTCTTTGTGTCTTCAGAATTTCATTCTTAGGCATTTCCTGCCTTTCAGGAACTATTTTCCCCTGTGAAATTTTAACCCACAAGATCTTAACTATCTTTTCTCAGAACCCTTTGGAATCTGTTCTCCCAAAATATAAGGTATATATCAGATATTCCCAATTTTCCTCTCCTCTGTCATAAATTCCAATACAGAGTGGTCAATTGTCCTCCAAGGTTTCTATCCCTCTCACCCCCAGATATATGGAATCTTCAGATGCTGCCAATGTGTCCCTAAGTGAGTCTCCTCTTCTTCCCCTCCTGCTCTCTCCCTTTAGTTCCCTTTTATGTGTTGTCTTCAGCTATTAAAATAGAAGTTCCTTGAGGGCAGGGACTATATTTTTGCTTGTATCTATATTCCCAATGCTTACATAGTAAACACTTAATATATGCTTGTTGCCTTGCTTACCCCAATAAGAATTCTCCCTTTTGGGTGAGAAACAGATTCCAAAAGAAATTTCCCTTACTGGGTCCTCCACTTTTTGAAGGATGAAATTACATTAAGGCAAATCATGAAATTATTACATGCTTTGCTTTTGAAAAAGATCTCCAGCAGATGTCTGGATTATTAAAGTCCATCATAAAGACTACAGCATACCATTATACCAGACTTATGCTTCGTTTCTCTTAATCTCTCATTCATTTATTTCTATTTGTTTTTCTTCAAAGTGATCTAGAACAGAGTTGTCAGACACATGACCAGTGGGCTATATGCAGCCCATAACATTCCCAAATGTGACCTAAACCAGAATAAAATCTCATTGGGAAATATTTAATAAAATAAATGAAAATATAATAAAACATAGATAATACTACAATTTAAAACTAAGTTATTATGCAGTCCTCAGGGATCCTTATGCATGATTTAATGGCCCCCATTTCTATTTGAGTTTGACACTACTGGTCTATAGAATGCCTCAGTGATAATACACTTTCTATTTCTGCCTCCATTGATGTTCCCTAAAATGCTCTCAATTATGTTTTACTTCTCTGGTTCCTAGATTTCCTCACATGAGTACATCTTCTTAATATATAAAGCTACTCCCTCCCCCTCTTTTACGTGGTAGGTTTTTGTTTGTTTGTTGTTGTTGGAAACTCAGTCTCCCATCTCCCCCAAGCTAGACAAACAGTGGCCACATCAAATGAGGTAATATTTGAAAAGTACTTAGTTCAGTGTCTGATATATAGTAGGCACTTAGTGAATGCTAGTTCCCTCCCTCCCCTCCCGGCTTGCAGGCTGCATCCCAGAAACTTTAACTTGTTCTCTTTTTGAAACTGAACCAGTTTGAACCTCTCTAGGTAACCTAGTTGTCCTCCATTCCTGAGGATTCAACCATATTGGTGTGGAACTCAGCGAGGACACCCAACTTTAGCCTTGGTACCGCTCAGAACTCCTGAACTCAAGCAATCCATTAGCCTAATCCCACCCCTCCACTCCCAGCAGACACTACAGAGGGGCATGCACTGCCAAACCCAGCCTAGTCTGCTTTTTTTAAAAAATAAGGTTTATACTATTCCAAATCCACATCCCAGTCAGGGATGTCATACTCCCAATTAAAATCTTTAATTCATTTGGTTTGTTTCCCATTCTCTGTGCGTATAAACATCTGAAGTCATGTGTTTTATTACTGACTCCTTTCTTGGATTTTTTTTCTCTTATCAGTTTTAGGTGTTATTCTGCTTCCTAATAATCAATCAATTGATAAACATTTATTAAATGCCTACTATGTGCCAGTAACTGTGCTAAGCACTGGAGATACAAAGAGAGGCAAAAGACAGTCGGCGTCCTCAAGGAATTAACAATCTAATGGGGGAGAGAGCTTGCAAACAAATACAGCTATATCCTGGATAAATAGGAAATAATTAAAAGGAGGAATGTTACGGGCTGAGTTAGAGCTGAGCCCTGCTCTCCTCAGACCTCCAGGCCCAGGGGCCTGCTGAGATAGACTCAGGGCTTTGGGATGTGGGTGGAGCCAGGAGGAGGGGTCTCGCCTTTGTTGCCTCCCTAGAGATTCCAGGTCGGACCTGCCTGACCACGTGGAACTTCCGGCTCTCTGGCAGAGCATGTGGAACTTCCGGCTGCCTGACCACGTGGAGTTTCCGGTCTTTGCCTGGACTGCCTGCCCGCAGGGAGCTTTGGGTAGTGCGGGAAGAGAAGGGGAGGAGAGTAGGTGGAGTCAGGGCAGTCCTAGGACCCAGGTGTATTAGCTTTACCTGTCTTTCACCCATGTAACCAAAGAATGTACCTACGTCACTAAAGGTATAAATGTGCTGCTTGCTGAAATAATAAACGGAGTCATTCACCATCTTGTTCGGCTCCCGCCCCGTACATTGTCCGCGAGATCAGGCCCTTTGCTTAGGCAGAGGCCTGGGGCTTGAGGGGAACCCCGAGCGTAGTCACGAGGCTTCAGAAGCTCGTGACAGAGGAAGACACTAGAATTAAGACACATACACACAGAGATACATACATATACATACATAATGTATAAACATTTATATGTACAGGACAAATAGGGAATAACTAAGAGAGGGAAGATACTAGAATTATGGAGGGTTGGGAAAGGCTTCCAGTAAAAATTGGGATTTTATTTGGGACTTAAAAGAAGTCAGTAGGTGGGGCTGAGATTGTTCTAGGCATGGGGAAATAACTTGGAGCCAAATGAGTGCATGCTGAATTGAATTATACTGCAGCTACCCTCTATATCTAGTTTAGCGATTACAATTTTCCTACTCTCTCTTCCTTTTCAGTCAAAGCCTTTGTAAGATTATAGGCAAATCCATTCTTACCATTATCAGATGTGTTCTGTCCCTGATCAGCAGTCTATCATTCATTCTTCTATTTTGAGCTATGGTCTAGCAGTCTAAATGCCATCCTCAGACATCATTTTCTTAGCCAGTAATTAATTCACTTCCCAAATTTGCCTTTCTCTTCTAAATCCTTTGCCCTTGGAGGACAGCAATAATTAAGATACCATGTACATCCCTAGGTCTTCAGGTTTCTACCCCAAGATTTCATAATCTTCATCACATCACAATGTAGAAGGAGGAATTGTTGCAGAATACAACGTATTTGTTAATACTTGAGAAGACTGAAGAGTCTACCACTATGGTGAATTGTTTCCAAAAAAATTAAATTTAGGAAGAAAAATCCAGTGCAAAATACTTGCAGGGTTCCAGCCTTTTTTTATTTTGTTTTTCCTCCAAACATTTCTAATGTCTCCCTCAAGTCAAAATGTATTTTCAGAAGTCTAAAAAACAAAAATCAGATTTCTTCGGATTGCAATCATTTAAGCATATTTCCTTGTGTCCTTAGATACTATCTTTAAGCTTGCACATTTTTTATATTTTAAGTTTCTAGAAGGCAATGACTAGCTATATAATTATAGAATGATAGAATGTTAGATCTTCAAAATTGCCTAGTCCACAAGATGTAGAATGAAATGTATTTTGAGATACAGCCAGTATAGAAATTGATTTTGCTTCTCCACGAATGTTGTTGCAAGGGTTTTGTTTTGTGGTTGGTTGGTTTGCTTTTCACTAGAGGAAACAGGAAGGAGAGAAAATAAAAGTGTGATAACAAGTCCCTAATTTAACAAATGAAAGAACTGAGGCTCAAAGAAGAGACTTAACTTATCCAAACGAGTAGCATTCTCTTTGTATAATACCAAGTACAGCATTACGTGAAAGTACACGTTTGATAAATTATGATGGCAGGAAAGGGGGAAATAAAATTGTTTTTAAATTGTTTAGAATACTTAGGAATCTTTTTATATTGAATAGTTGGGGGAGGAATAGAGGGAGACAGAAGTGAAGTATCAGGGATTACATTATAAACACTATAACAAGAAATTAGTGTCAATGGGGCTGTTCTGCAGCCACTAGGACTGCTGGGAACTTTCACAAGATCGAAATTCATGAGGACTAAGTCCAGCAGCATCCCAAAGGAGGAGGGAAAATAGGAAAAGTAATTATATCACTTCAAAGAAAGCTCCAGTTGAATACAAATGCAGTGTGTATAGCCAAAACCTTTGGAAAAGAAGATGATCCCTAAGATTCTTTCTAGCTCTAACATTCTCTGGGGCTGCTAGAAGAGATATAAGCAAATTACATACAGAGCTCATCCTTTGTATGCATGTCCTTTCCCACCTACCTCACCAGGGTCTTTCTCAGGGAAACAAGCTAAGGCCTAGTAATCGAAAATAGTATCCAAGGGCTGTTAACAATTTTCAAATAGCTAAAAGGGTCCATCATTCTTTAGCTTATTTGTAATCTCTTTAATATTGTGCCCTGTACAGCAGGAAAAAGGAGGGGAGGGGAGGGGAGGGGAGTTGTTTCCACTTTTCTAATCAATTCCTTCAGCATCTTCTAGAACTCTTTAGCTGTGGTCATTGTATTTCTTGCTGTCATCTTAGCTCACACTGTTCAGTACAGAAGGAAGCTCCCCAGGGCCCTTCCCCAAGCACCTCTGGTGGGATGACTAACACCAGAGACCACTGTGTTCCACTCTGAGCTAACCCAACCCCTACTGAACAGGCCTCTGTTTTCTAAGAAGGCACAACGGGCATGCAAGAGACTAAAGTGAGCAAGGGAAATATTTTCTTCCTTTCCGAAGGCAAACTTTTCTCAGCTTCTCCATTTTGCAGTGATGCCTGGAGAGTCCCAGTTTTTTTCCAGATCAGCCAGTCCTTTTTTTGCCCTGATTTTATGCAGACTGACTGTTAAAAATGCAGCCTTTACATCACAAAGCTGCAGCTGAGTTTAGTGAAGCTGGAGGCTGAGGTCACCATTGAAAACCACTCAACTGGAACTAGTCAAATATACCCATTAATCAGAACTATTTTACTCTTAAAGTTAGGCCCTAATCCCTAATGTGATCCCCAAAGAAGCCTGTGTTTTGATTTTTTTTTAATTCCTGGACTGTTTAGATATTTACATGAGCCACTGAATTTTTCTCTCTCTCCAGTTTGCTCCCATGCAGAGGAGTAGCAAGCACTACTAAATGAGTGGAGAACCTAAACTAACTTTTCCCCCAACCTTGAGCAAAACCAGACATGTTTGGGGAACATCTGGAATTCCTATCTTTTTCTTCCTAAACACAGCAGGCAACTTTCCCTGGAACGTCCCAACCTATAACTATCCCACCTGCCACCTGGCATTCACCCCCCACCAAGTCACAGACCCTCCTTCCCAGATACTAGCTGTTCTGGTCTCCCTATTGTTTCTCTGTCTTAAAAAAGAGAGAGAGAGAAAACCCACCAGGACCCTCCCACTAACAGGAACTCCCCACCAGCAACTCCCTTGTTCCAATGTCCCCATTCCATGAGAAAGAAAAGAATGGAAAACACAGGGGGAAAAAAGAATATCTCCCAGAGAGAAAAGAATTAAAATCAAAATGAGGCATTGAGATAAAGAAAAAAGAGTGGCTATCATTATCAATTTCTTAGATGTGAAAAGCATGTGTAAGAAAAACAATACATATACAGGAAAAGCTCTCGCCTCTACACATTCTAGCACGGAGTGACACTGGCCTCCTTACACCATCTCCCGATCTCCTGACACCAGGCACTTTCAGTGGCTGTCCCCCAGGCCTTGAACGGTCTGCCCCTTTACCTCCAGCTCTTGGCTTCTCTGACTTTCAAGCCTCAGTTAGAATCTCACCTTCTATTTTAGTCTTAGTGCCTTCTGTCATTGACTGTCTCTACATTATCCTGTATTTATCTTGTTAATGTACAGTTATTAGCATGTGTCTCCCCCAGCTCTTCGAATGACAGGATGGGGAGGGGGTTGCTTTTCTTTGTATCCCCAGTACTTAACACAGTGAGTGGCACATAGTAGGTGCTTAATAAATGCTTATTGACAACTCTCTGAAGACATTTTTCAAAAATTAAAGGCTACTTGAAATTAGAATCATAGAATTATCAAGATAAAAGGAACTTAAGAATCATCTAGTCCGATCCCTTCATTTTGCAAATGAGCTGGGTCACCACGGGGGTCACAGATACTGTACATATTCCCCGTTCTTTAACCCCACACGCAATTTGAACCAGTATTAGTCCTGGGGGAAATTGCCTTTAATGATAGAGGTTAGGCTCTCTTTCCTCATACTCATTGAGTGGCCCATTAGAACCCTACTCCAGCACCTCAGGGATGATTTTATGACTTACTTCTAAGGCCTCCTCCAAAAGGGGGAGGGCGGGAGAAGAACAAAAAGGGATTTCAATATATAATAACAAATTAGATATGGGACAGGTAATTGATTACTACACACAAAAGGAATGCTAAACACAGGACACTGACAAGCGTGTATTTCACAAATTTAAAATAGGATTAAGTAACCTAATTTATAATCACTATTACAATCTTCCATGAGGGTGACACTTATACTTCATCAGAGCCCAGTGCTGCTTCTCAGATGGCTGATTAGTCATTTTCCATTTCATTCTGTCTCGGCACTATCACTCCTCTCCACACCTGAACCTCCTCTCGATTTTGTGCTCAGCTGCTTCCACAGTCAAAATCTCCTGCTTGTCCTGCTCCTTTCATGGGGACTGAGACCCCTTAGACCTTTCGGACGTATCCATTTTGAGATCCGTGTTCAGTCGCGTAATTAAGAAAGGAAACACGAGGAGAAAAAGACAGACAGGAGCCCGGCTTCGAGCTTACCTACTTGAGTTCATACTCCATGCAGGGAGGGCAGAGGGGACAATGGGGCAGAAAACATCGTTTTCCACATACCACATGGGACGGTCAAAGCAAGGGGTGCATTACTCGTCACACCAGGGAGTTCACACCAAGAGGGCCAGCTGGAAGCTGCCTCTACCTTCGATAGACAGAGCACCCTACCTCCCTGCTGCTGTCATAGGGTAAGGAAAGGATCAATGGTCAGCTTAGGGTTGGCTACCACTCTGAAAGACTTTAGAATTCTGATCTGTAGAACAAGAAAGCATGTTCCCAGAGGACTGAGGGTGAAACCTGAGACCCGGGTCCTGGCAGTCAGCCAGCATTTATTAAGTGCCTGCTGTGTTTCAGGCACTGTGCTAACCGCGAGGGATACAGAGAGAGAGCGTGGCCTTAGAATACAAAGTGAGACGTATGTTTTAGGCATGGCCAATGTGGGAGTTTGTTATATTATGTTATATTATATTATGTTATGTTACATTACGTTATGTTATGTTACATTATATCGTATTATATTGTTATCGTATCGTATCGTTTTTCATATCATATTATAGGTTAGGTTATATATTATGTTATGTTATATTATATTTATTATATTATGTTATGTTGCACTACATTACGTTATGTTACATTATATTACGTTATGTCATACCATATCATATCATATTAAATGTATTATACTATATATGTGTATGATGAAGGTTTTTTTTCATTGTTCAGTTGGAAGTAGCAGGGAGGAAGAACACTAGATGCTGATAAGAATAGATAGATGGAGGACTCCCAGCGGCAGAGCCAAGATGGCAAAGGAGAGAAAGCTGAGCCGTCCCGACATTCCCCTCCAGACAACTTTGACATAATGCTTCAAATCAAATTCTGGAGGGGCAAAGCCAACCAAAGGTCAGAGTGAGACATTCTTCCACGTCAAAACGACATAGGAGGTCTAAAAGAGCATCTACGACCTAGGGAAAAGAAGCTAGCCGGGAGCCTGCATGGATGAAACAACACTGGTGGGACTAGGTGATGGTGCCCAAAACAGCAGCAGCTTTGGGAGCTCTCAAGCCATAGACAGCAAGTAGACCTGCTAACTAGTTGAAAGAGGCTACAGGATACCCTGGTGCTGGCACCTGCTGCAGGACCAGATGCTATTTGGCAACTTTATTGCTCATACTCATTCTGGATCATTGTTTAAGGACAGAAAGCACGTTTCTCTCTCTCTCTCTCTCTCTCTCTCTCTCTCTCTCTCTCTCTCTCTCTCTCTCTCTCTCTCTCCCTCTCTGTCTCCTTCTCCCTCCCCCCCTCTCTTTCCTCCTCCCACTTTACCTTTGACCAATTCCATCAAAGAGATCTAGTAGACAGGGCAATCATTTGAAATCAGAGAGACCAGAGCAACACATCCAGCTAGGAACAGTGACACTCTGAGAATCAACTGATGTATGAATACAGTCACCCTATGAGGGATCATGATTTCTTGTACTTTTTTTCAGTCAATAAACATTTATTAAGTGCCTCTTATGTGCCAGGAACTGTCCTAAGTGCTAGGGATACGAAGAAAGGCAAAGAAAAGTATCTGCCCTCAAGGAGCGCACAGTCTAAAGGGAGAAGACATGTAAACAACTACGTACAAGCAAGATATATACAGGATAAATTTTAGATAATCAACAAAGGGAAGACACTAGAATTGAGGGACTGTGAAAGGTTTCATGTGGGTGGGACTTTAGCTAGGACTTGAACCCAGGACCTGATGAGGAAGGAGGGCATTCTGGGCATGGGGGCAGCCAGAGGAAATGCCCACTGAGGAGATGGAATGTCTTGTTTGAGGAAGAACAAGGAAGCCGATGTCCCTGGATGGTGGAATACACAGGGCTGGGGGGAAGGGAGTGGCTTTTATCTAAGGCATAGGATGTCTACCATGTTATAAGTCTGCCACTTATAGATGAAATGCCTGGCTTATGAATGCCAGGGCTAGGGCTCACACAGACAAAAATCAATATAACTGTCATCTTCAAGAAATTTATATTGTGTTTAAAATAAAGCTTTATTTGTATCATTTTCACATCACCTATTCTTTCCCAATGTTCCTTTTTTCTTGCCTCCAAGAACCTTTCCTTATAATTCAATAGGACCTTGTCCAAAGAGGGCTCAGTCTTCCTGCTGGAGGTTAATTGCCTGTTTGGTGAGCCTGCTTCTCAGTGTCAGCTAAGGAAGAATGGAGGTGACTGCTCTGCTACTCAGCATATCCTGGCATTTATGCTTGTTTACTTAGTGCTCAGAAGAAAAGACTTTTTGGTTGGCTGCTGAGCCAACAATGTTCCAGTGGCTACACTGGTTTTTCTTTCCTCGTGGGTGAGCAAGGCAATACCTGCTCTAGGTGGGAGAGGGAGCACCAGGGCCAACAATCCGGTCCTGTATATGGCTCTTAATATATGATGTCTTTTTCTTTTTGTCTATTTGTTTATTCTTTTCTACTTTTGGGTGATGTATTAGAAATGGACTAGGCTATGACCCTCTAAGCTCTGAAAGATCAGGGCAGCCACAAGTGGTCCAGGATCTGGAGTCCATCCCAAGGTTTGTCATTCTCATCAGCAACAGCCCCAGAGTGGGGAGGGCATCAGCATTGCTGTGAGGAGTGAGCTGCTTGACCTAGTCCAGCAGTGGCTAGACTCAAGGACCAATTTTTCCAGCAGCTAGGCCATATTCATAAGACTTGCTGTGACAAATGTTTCCTGACAGTGGCTTTAAGCTGGAGCCCACTCTCCTCAGGGACTGAGGTGGCACAGACCGCAGTGAGGAAGGAATGTTTATATTTCTGACCAATATATCTTCTCAGCAAATATCCTTTGCTAAAAGCTAACTGGTATTAATTGGTTAAATGATAGTAGGATGCTCACCACTGGGGCAATAAATGGTATAGGGGAAATACTAACTAGGGAACATGTTAGAACAAAGGGTTGAGCCAATAATATTAAAGACATTTCCAACTCCTCAGGGGTATCCCTATTACCCTGAAGGGGAGATGGAGCCTTGCCTCTGGGGACCATTCTCCAGGGTGGAGAGGGAGGGGGAGCTGGAAAAAGGATACCGAGTGAATAAGGGTTATACAACAATATAAGTGGGGGAGAAGAGTTCAACAAAACTAAACACCACATTGAAAATATCAGACATATGTGCGGTGATCACACCCACAGTCCTCACATCTGCAAAGGAGGTACCTTCTTCTGTCTCTTTTGGATGCAAGGTTGGTCATCATCATTTGAGTTTCCACCGTTTCACTGTTATTTCATTTACATCATTAGAGGCCTTATGCATAGTTTTCCTGGTTCTGTTAACTTCAGTTTACAACAGTTCATGTTTTCTCATGCTCTCGCCCCTGCCATCCTCCCTAAGCCACCACTACGCTTTCTACTTCCTCTTCTGGAAACTCGAATCAAATCAATACTGCCATTGCTTCTGGAAAGGGCATGTCAATTAAATATTGTTCCCCCCACCACCCCTGAGACTTCCCAGACCAAAACCACCTTCCCTGGCCAGCCTCCTCTATGTATCTCCCCTTTTAGAAGGTTAGCTCCTTGAAGGCAAGGATTGTCCCAGCTTTTTTTATTTCTCTCCAATGCTTGGCACATTATAAGTACTTTTTTATTACAGGTGCTTGGAGAACAGTTCATCACTGTGACTATACTCAAAGCCATTACAGCATAACAGATTCTGCCAGGGTCACCTCTCTACACATAGCACCAGAGCAGGGCTTTAGTGGAAGCCAGTTCTCACTGCATTATCAGATCACGGGACTTCTTGTACTTCTTGTACAGAGCCCTTAGAACTCTGACCATGGGCTCGAGGAAGGGTTTTCAGGCCATAACGCTCTAGGAGTGTGTGCGTGTGTATATATGTATATATACATAGACACATACATACATATACATATGCACATATATATATATACACACACACACACATATGCAGAATACAAAAATTTGCTATATACAAGTGCCTCACTGCCATTGTACTCTAAGTTTGAGCCCACTCTTCCCCTGCATCTATCAATCAATATTTATCAAGATGTAGCAGTCACTGTGTATGTATATATACGCACACACACACAAAGTAAGCTCTATACAGGATAAACAGGAAATAATTAATACAGTGAAGGCACTAGAATTAAGATGGGTTGGGAAAGGATTTCAGTAAAAGACAGGATTTGAGCTGGAACCTAGAGGAAACCAGTGGAGGAGGGAGAGCATTCCAGGGATGGGAATCAGCCAGAGAAAATACCGGGAGCCAAGAGATGGAGTCTTTTGTTTATGAAAATAGGAGGCCAGTGTCACTGGATTGAAGAATATGTGGTGGGGACTAAGGTATAAAGTAGGAGGGAACTAGGTTATTAATGGCTTTGAATATTGAATTTTGTATTTGATCTTGAAGGCAATAGAGAGACTCTGGAGTTCATTAAGTAAGGGAGGTGATATGATTGGACCTATGCTTTTCAAAAATCAATTTAATGGCTGAATGGAGGATGGATCGGAGTGAGGAGAGACTTGAGGCAGGCAGACCTTCCAGTAGGTTATAGCAATAATTCAGATGTGAGGTGATGAGGTCCTGGGCTAAAGTGATGGCAGTGTCAGAGGAAAGAAAAGAGTGTATTTGAGAGACATCGCAAAGGTGAAATAGACTAGCCTTGACAACAGCTTGGATGGGATGGGTGAGAGATAGTGAGGAATCCAGGATTATTGCTAGGTGGTGAGCTTGAAAGACTGAGAGCATGATGTTGCCCTCTACAATAATAAGGGAGGTGAAGTGGAGAAGTTTTGAAAGAAAGATAATGAGTTCTGTTTGGGGAATATTGGGTTTAAGAAGTCTAGTGGACATCCAGTTCAATATGTCTAAAGGCAGTTGGAGATGAGAGATTGGAGGTTAGCAGAGAGTTTGACGTAGGACAGGGTAGATGTGAGAATCATCAGCATAGGAATTAAATCCATGGGAGGTGACGAGATCACCAAATGAAGTAGTTTAGAGGAAAAAGAAAAGAAAGCCAGGACAGAACCATGGGAGACACCTATGGTTAGAGGGCATGATCTGGAAGAAAATCCAGCAAAGCAAACAAGAGAAGGAGTTGTCAGATAGGTAAGAGAACCAGTAAAGATTGGTGTCCCCAAAACCTAAAGAGAAGAGAATGTCAAGGAGGAAAGGGTGATCAAGAGTATCAAAGGCTTCAGAGAGGTCAAGGAGAATGAGGACTGAGAAAAGGTTTTGGGATTTGGCAACTAATAGATGACCAGTAACTTTGGAGAGAGCAGTTTCAGCGGAACAATAGGGTCAGAAGCCAGATTATAAAGCATTAAGAAGAGAGTAAGACAGAGCAGCTAGGTGGTGCAGTGAATAGAGCACTGGCCTTGGAATCAGGCGGACCTGAGTTCAAATGTGACCTGAGACATGTGGTACACTTTTACTAGTTGTGTGACCTTGGGCAAGTCGCTTAACCCCAATTGCCCTGTCCTCCCCTCTAAAAAAGAAAAAAAGAGAGTAAGAGGAGAGAAAGTGGAGACATCTGTTGTGGATGGCTTTTTTCGGAAGTTTAGCTACAAAGAGCAGAAAAGACATAGGCTGATAATAAACAGGGATGGAGGGAACAAGTGAGAGTTTTTTTCAGGATAGGTGTGACATGGACATGTTTGTAGACAGTAGAGAATGAGCCAGTAAACAGCGAGAGATTAAAAAACCAGTGAAAGAGTTTGATGACAGAGAAGAGGAAACAGTGGGAAATGGAATCTCTTGAACAAGTAGAGGGGTTAGCCTTGGGAAGGAATAAGGCCACTTGGAGGTAACTGAGTGGTAGGTAAGAAAGAGGGGAAAAGGAGTTCATGGTGAATGGCCTCAATTTTTTCAGTAAATTATGAGGAAAGATTCTCAGCTGAAAGAGTCGGGGAATGGCAGGGGGAGACCACAGGAAGTTTAAGGAGGAATGAAAAGGTTTGGAAGAGCCACTGTGGGGGGTGGGATAGTGAGTTGATAAAAGAGGCATAGTAAGATTGCCTTGCAGCAGTGAGGGCCCAGTTGAGGTTGTGTAACATAAATCTGTAATAGACACAGAACAGTTACATGATTTTTGTTCCATCAGCAGCACATATGTAGGAGTGAAGGTAGCTAATGGTGCAAGGCTGCCTGTGTGGTTTCTGGGAAAATGTGCCCCACACTTTTGGGAGTAATGCGTTATGCTATCACACAGAACACAATGGAGCAAAGAAATAGAAATATTTGAAGCACTCATGGCTACCTCCATTGAATGTGTCATGGAAAACTGAAGGAACCCGAAAAATTCCCCATTGAAATAGTCTTTTTGCTAAGAAGTCAGTGACTAATTTATTTTCATCATTTGGATTATGTTCCCCAAAGAGGTCATAGGTGTGCCAGCTCCGTGAGTCACATGAAGTATCCTTCGTGTCCAACAAGCTGGGAATCTAAATGTTATCATGCATAGTTTTTAGAACATCAGTGATTCCTGAGTGGAAGATCTAAATGAGAGAAATCTCCCCCTGGGAAATAATGCAGTTCCTTAAGAGCACTCTCTTTAAAAAAAGAAATATCTAGCCCAAGGCTAGCCATAGTGTGAGCTTAGGCACTAAACTTGTCTGAGGCTCAGTGTAATCGTCAGAGAAATGGGAATAATAGCCCTTTCCTTGCCTTTGTTAGAGGGTTCTTGTGAGGACAAAATGTGACAAAGTACAGAAAAGCACTTTGTAATAAAAATGGCTCAAATGGGGCTGGCCTGCCGTACAACAACCCCGTGAAGTAGGCAGGGCAGGCGCTTTTATCGCCATTTTATAGCTGAGGAATCTGAAGCCCAAAAAAACGATTTGCCTATGCTAGGCTTCTAGGTAGGGAAGCCAAAACTCGGGTCTCCTCCCACTTGCTACCATACTATGTTATAACTATAAAGCACTACACAAATATAATCTATTTAATATAACTTTCTCACTCTTAATCACAGAAAATACAAGTGTTCAGTAGAGATTCAGGAAATCGATTATTGTCAGGTCAATCTGCAATGCTTCAATCAGGAAATTTAAAAATAGAAGTGGATTTCCTAATTGATAAAAGGTCACAGGATATGAATAGGCAGTTTCTGGATGAAGATATCAGTGCTATATGTAGTGACATGAAAAAATGCTCTAAATCATTATTTATTAGAGAAATGCAAATTAAAACAACCTTGAGATATCATTTTACATCTATCAGATTGGCTAAAATGATTGAAGGGGAAAGTGACAAATGTTGGAGGGGATGTGGAAAAATTGGGACACTAATTCATTGCTGGTAAAATTGTGAACTGATCCAACCATTCTGGAGAGCAATCTGGAATTATGCACAAAGGGTTATTAAACCGCCTATGCCCTTTGACCCAGCCTTACCATTACTAGGTCTATTTCCAAAGATGATTAGGGGGAAAGGAAAAGAATCTATGTCTTCTAAAATGTTTATAGCAACTCTCTTTGTGGTGGCAAAAAACTGGAAATTGTGGGGATGCCCGTCAATTAGGGGATGGCTGAATAAGTTATGGTATATGATTGTGATGGAATACTACTATGCTATAAGAATTGATGAGCCCAATGATTTTAGAAAAACATGGACAGACTTGCATGAAATAAAGAAGAATGAAATGAGCAGAACCAAGAGAACACCGTATGCAGTAACAGCAATATTGTTTTAAAAATAGCTTGGAGTAAATCAGTCATTTTGACTATTATAAATGCTCAAATCAACTGCAAAAGATTATGAAGGAAGACGTTATCTGCATCTAGAGGATGAACTGATAAATAGAAGCATGATTTTACATAGATATACAGATTTGTGTCTAATGGCAGTCATCTCTGGGGTGGAGGGTGAAGGGAGAGAAAAGGGGAAAAATAAATTTACATGATAACTTTATTATATATTTAAAAGAAATAGCAAGTGGTACATAATAGATTTGCAACTTCACATGCAATCATCTTTTTTATTATACTACTTTATAGAAATGCTTATTTTATTTCATAAATTAAAAATAATAGAAATGAAATTTTTGTAAACTGGACGTGAAACCCCACAGTGCTTATTATCATCAATGAACTGCCTGAGCACACTAATTTGGCCTTACCTTTTTGTTCTTCAGTGTTTACTATAAAGACTTTATTATAACTGTAGGAGACTCTGCCCTTGACTTACTCTGCCTCTGCAAAATGGTATTCAAATTATGAACAAAATTCTGACAAATGCTCTACCCATTCAGCTCCATTACTAGCAAAAGGAAGGGAACATTCATTTATTAAGCAACTACTATGTGCCAGGAGGCTTTACAAATTATCCCATTTAATTCTCACAATACCCTGGTAGGTAGGCATTGTTATGATCCTCATTGTACAGGTAAGGAAACTGAGGCAGGCAGAGGTTAAATGACTAGCCCAATTTCACACATGAGGTAGGACTTGAACTCAGGTCTTCCTGACTCCAGGAAGGGTACTCTAACCACCACATCACCTAGTTGCTTCCAAAGTACAGTATCATTTGGTTCTCTAAATAGAGCCAGACTCATTCTTTTCCGAGAGGTTGTTTCATCTGTTTTATTTATTGCCAGCACGAATAGCAGCAGTAATGCAAGAAGCTAGCAAGTTTCACTCACAATCATGAGGCTTCATTTCTTCCCCCATAAAACTCTTCTTTGAAAATAGTCTAACCAAGAACTTTATGGTCCCTTTCAGATTTTCTTCTTTTTATAATAAAAACTAATTTTAAGCTAATAATTTTAAAACTAATAATTTTGGGGTTTTTTTTTAAATCGAAATGAATAGTTTTCAAAGTAAATTACTTACAGGAAACTGGCAGCCTGCTTAACAACATTTCATTAAAAACCTAGGATGAACATATGTCAGATCAAACACACCCACACATACACACACACACACACACACACACACACACACTAGTACAACTAACTAGTAAAGTAAGAGGCCATTACAGAAAAAAATTTTAATTTTTTTTTAAATAGAAAAGAATTAACCAACTGGAAAAAAAAAAAGCAAAAGCCCATAAAAAATGATAGATCGGGCAAACTAAAAATGACTTCAAGGCTATGTGATTTCATTAGTTTGGACTCTGCCTACACCGATGCATGCGGTAATATAAACTCTCCTGTTTGGTTTTTATAACCTGACCCCAGCCTATCCTTCCAATCTCACTGTATATTACCCCACCTCTAGCTCTCTGTAATCCAGACACACTTGGCCTTCCCCCTATTTATAACACAGTACTCTCCATCTCCCAACTCCACACATTTGCCCTGGCTGTCCCCCATTCCAGGAATATACTTCCTCCTGACTTCCACTTCAAAGAATCCCTCTGTGTCCTCAAGAGAAAGCTCAAACACTGTCTTCTAGGTGTGTTCTTTCCTTTCCTCTCAGGGGCTATGCCTTATATTTAACTACTTCATATTTATTGTGATTTATTCTCTTTACATGTATTCTGCATATACTTCAAGGTTTACTTGCTTGAAACTGCACTAAGACTTTCGGGATACCCTGTGTGCATCTACAATTCCTCCATTAGAATGTAATCACCTTGCAAATAAGGATGGTTTCACTTACCATGTTTTATTCCCAGTGTTGGTACGTAGTAGCTACTTAATAGATGCTTGTTATTTGATCGATTGAAGGTATTAACTGTGACCAAAAGAAAATTCCATTTTCTAATGACAAGCCTTCTGGTTATAAGCCCCTCTAAACTTACTAGGCTAGTTCCCAGATAGCAGATATATATATGTGTGTGTGTGTATAGTCAGTCTTTCCAACTTGCTGGTACCTGTCCAGACTTGTGTTCCCCTGACACATGTTTTAAGAACTCAGAATCACCCCCCTTACATACTAATCTAGGAGGTGGAATTGAGCAGAAAAAACTGAAAAATTGGGATAACCCAAAAAGAAAATGAAGAGCAGTCCCACACTGAGACACTGAGGAGCATTGCCCCAGCGGGAGTGCCCCAGTCCCAGCTGGCATTCCTTCCCTCCAGTACATAGGTACATTATATACACCCCCCCAAGACAAGACCTTAGGCCTCATTAGAGCAAAAAGGCCTGCATTTAGCTCTGACCCACAGAATGCAGAAAAGCGGGAATAAGAAGGAAAACTTGGGTGTGTAAAGCTAGATAAAGCGTTACTGTGATTATACCAATTACCTGCAATTTGCCCTCCTACGTATAGTTCGTATCCTGAAAGTCTCTGCACTGTAGTTAAGTTTTTCCTACACTCAAAATACTTAACAGTGTGTGAAATTCTGGTGACTCACTACCCACAGAGAAGAGACCGAAGAGAAGTAAAGAGGCAAGTCTGAGATCCCCAAGATCAAAGTCTAAAGATGAGAGCCTTCCTTAATTCCTTTGGTGGCTTTTTCAGTCATAAAACAAGAGGGTTCAACTAGATCAGAGGTTCCTGGCAATTTTTTGTGAGGAAAAGCTGCCTTTCATTTCACTGAAGCCTCGAAATCACATAGAAGGAAAATATTGACAGTGAAGCCCCAGAGTGGAGGTGAGTAGGAGTGATACTGCCAGCAACACTGACCTCCTCAGTAAAGATCCCAACATACCTCCAAGAGGGAAGAGAGAAAGTGAAAGGGAGGTGGAGCGTGTGTTGGCGCCCACCAACTTGGAACTCCACTGTCTGAAGACCCCTGCATTAAGTGATCTGTGTGACCATAGACAGCTTGGCTTAAGGGTCAGAGCGCTGGACTTGGAATCAGGAAAAACTGAATTCGTATTCCATCTCTGACAACTACTAGTTGTGTGACCAGGGGCAAGCCACTTGACCTTTCTGAGCTTCAACTTCCTGATCTGTAAAATGAAGATAATGCCTATAGTACCTACCTCACAGGGTTGTTGTGAGGTTCAAATGAAATGAAATATTTAAAGCACTTAGGAAACTTTAAAATGCTATATAAATGTCAGCTATTTTTATTATCCCTTCCAGCTCTAAAATTCCTTACTTCAAAGATACTCAATACAATTGGCCTATAAATATCTTTTAGACTTTTGTTAAGCATTTACATTTCCTATATAACAAAGTATTTGGAGCCAGAACTCCCTCCCTGCTAGGGGGGGCAAAGATCGGAACCCTAATTGAATCAGGTGACTTGTAGTGCAGAAGGGCAGCACTCACTCCCTGTCCTAAGAGAAGCTGGACTATCAAGTGATTTGAGACTGGCAAGGTGAGGGAAAAGGAAGAATTCCTCTAGTCCAAGGACTTTTGAATTGCTCTGCAGCAGGGCAGAGAAGATAGACAGACAGACAGACAGACAGAAGAGATGGGCTGGAAGCTGAGCCTTATCAGGGAGAAACCATGGCAGTGCCTGGAAGGAGAACTAAAAACATTAGTCTGATCTCAGGGCAAGCCTCCACTATATAAAACAAAGAATTGAGACTGACCTTATCAGGTGTGGTCATCCCTTAAAGAATTAAGGAAAGCTAAAGGCTCATTTGGGAAAATGCTATCCACATCCAGAAAAAGAACTATGGAGTCTGAATGCAGATTGAAGCATAATATTTGCTCTTTTTTGATTTTTTTCTTTCTTGTGGTTTTTCCCTTTTGTTCTGATTCTTGTTTCATAACATGACTAATGTGGAAGTATCCTTAATATGTATATGTAATATATATATATATATGTATATATATATATATATATAGCCTATATCAGATTGTATCAGATTGTATGCCACCTTAGGGAAGGGAAAAGGGAGGGAGGGAGGAAATTTTAGAACTCAAAATCTTATAAAAGTGAATGTTGAAAACTAAAAATTAATTAATTTTTGAAAAAGAAATAAGGAGAGCTGCAGAAAGGTTTTCCTTTTTCCACCCTCTCCTACTCTGTATATTTGTTAATGTTCTTTTAATATGATCTATGATGAATGCCTTGTACTATATGCCTGTATACTTATTCCATTATGGGGAAGGAGAAATGGAGAATGTCGATGAACAGCTGCGATATACAAAACCAAAAAATAGGACAGGGGATCAAATCTATACTAGCAATCAGAATTTTTTCCTAACTTGGGAGCTCTAGAGCTATATGTGTGAGATGATCTCATAGTGATGGTTTTTATTAATATTCTGTATTTATAAGCTCTCTAAAATTTCAGAGAAAGGGACCCATGTGGACCTAAGGGCTGTTTTCATTGCTAGAGCCAAATTCAGATCATTAGAATGGAGTAACCTTAGGTAAATCTCCAGCTTGAGGCAGTGAAAAGAAGAAGCAGCAGAAGTGTGGACCAAAGAGAAGATCACGACTCCTGGGCCACCTATTAGGAAGAGAAAGATGTGGTCTGGGAAAATTCAGCTCTTCCCCAAATTCCTATGGAAGGAAGGAGAAAAAAAGATCTGAGTACCTAGCCAGTTTTATTCCATAGCAACAACTTCTAGTTACACCAATAAAAGTCATATAAGCTCTGTAAGACTGTTGACTAAATCCTTCTGGAAATAGTTATCTTACTTTGCTCCAAGGAGTTTTGTTTCAATATACAAGAAACAAAAGAGAAAAAGGCTTGTTTGAAGAATTTCTGTGTCATAAAATAGTGATCAGAGAATTACAAAAAATTCAAGAATTCATATTGATTCATAAGTATGTATTATTTTTAATATCCTCTGCAGTAACAGATTAGGATAAGTTCATTAAAAGACTAAGTCACAGGAATAGTTGAGCTAATATAAAGATGTCATTTTTTTCAACTTTCATAAAGTTTTTTTTCATTTTTAACATTTTTTTCATCTTTATTTTCAGTTCCAAATTCTCTCCCTCCTTCCAGCCCCTCCCCTATTCATTGAGAAGGCAAGAAATATAATACCCATTATACATATGAAGTCATGCAAAACATATTTCCACATTAGCCATGTTGCTGAAAAATTTTAAAAAAAGAAAGAAAAAACATACTTTAATCTGCACTCAAGTCTATCAGTTCTCTCTCTGGAGGTGGATGGCATTTTTAATTGTAAGTCTTTTGGACTTGTCATGGATTGTTATACTGATCAGAATTGCTAAACCTTTCAGAAGTGATTATCATAATAATATTGCTGGCATGCGTGTTATTCTCCTGGTTCTACTCACCTAATTTTGCATCAGTTCTAAAACTATCCCTTTCATCATTTCTCCAAGAAGCTGTAGCATGCATAGCAGCCATACTCCAGTGAAACCATCTAAGGCAGACAGGCTAAACCAGGTTGAGAGCAACTGACAGGCCTCAAACCTATTGGTGAATTGGGAGAAGTCTCCTGAAGCATATGAAGACTTCCCCTGGTGGAGCGGGCAGATGAGAACAATTTGTTCCAATGGCCACGAAGGCAGCTGAAGCAGGCGTTGTGGAGCCCTTAGAGTTTGGTCAGAAATCAAAGATGTCAAGGTCATCCACTGCATCCTGGGTCACTGCCAGTAAGATGTCATTTTCAGAGGAAAAAATTCAAGTATAACACAACAGAGACCTCTCACCAGTCATTAAAAGAAGTCTTTTGAATTGTAAATAATTGGTGACAACTTGAGGCAATCTGTATTGCTTTTATTCATAATGTACATAAAAGGTAAGTTTTAAGACAAATTTTTGTTGAGTCATTTCAGTCATAACCAATTCTTGAGATTGTCTTGGCAAAGATACTGAAACAGTTTGCTATTTCCTTCTCCAGCTCGTTTTACAGATGAGGAAGTGGGGGCAAATAGGGTTAAGTGACTTGCCCAGGGTCACACATCTACTAAGTGTCTCAGGCCAGATTTGAACTCACAAAGATGAAGCTTCCAAACTCGAAGACCAGCACTCTATATACTGTACTACCTAGTTAAAGACAAACCAGCAGAGGTAATAATGATCAGCCAGAGAGAAGAAAAGTTGTTTTCCATATACGATTTAATCTTAAAACTTAAGGAAAAGAAGGAAATATAGAGAAAATCTAGAATAACTAAAGCTGAATCCATAGGATAAGAAGATAAACCCATTGAACAAAGCAAAAGCCCCATGGAATAACATATGACTACTGAAATGCAGCTCCACACCTAGAGCTTACTCCACCAGCCAAGTGAAGCCAGCACCAACAAGCACAAAGGAAAAAATCACAATGAGTCATTTTTCCAGCGCAGGTTGGCATAGGATGACAGATCTGCAAACACTGGGGAAGAGGGTCTAGTCAAGAATGGAAGTGCAAGGAATCTCAGGCATATGGGGGAGCTGTCCATTTAGACAAGATGAGATTCCCAAGTCTAGCACAAAGAGGTCATTTGTGCAGAGTGCACGAATAGATGAAAGCTGGCAGCTTAGTTTCTCACTATCCAGTTCTAAATCACATGTCTGAAGAGTGAACCATTTCCTGGGGCTGGTGTTCCAGGGGTAAGGAGTGGTCACAGGTCCTAGGTTGTGTACCAAGGAAAGTGAAAGGTCAGAAGTAAGTAGCAGCTGTGTGGTCCTAACCCCAGGAGTAGAGTGGATCTCAGTCCCAGCTTCTAGTCCAATCTGAAACCTACAGTAGAATAACTGGGGTAGTAATCCCACACTAAAAGGGGAGCTTGCAGTTCTATCACTCTGAACCAGAAGAACTTTCTATTTAACTGATAGTAGCTGATTCCAGCAGCAGACTACTGGGATTCCAAAAGGGACAAGCACATAGGCATATTGCTTAGACCTAAACTCATGTCAGGAACTTTAAGAGCTCAAACCAAGAGGGCAGAAATCAAACTTGGCTCTAGATCAAACCACTTTAGAAGCATTTAAAACTTGCCAGTCCCCAGGATGTGATATCCTTGAGATTCTGGAAAGATATATAACAATCAATATCCAAAGAAAGCAGGAGGAGGACCAGACATTGTCTCTAAAAATGCACAAAGACTGACCCCAACATAAAGTATGAAGTGAGGAAGAAGACTGGAAGAAACAAAAAAGACAAGCAAATGAAGAATTCCACCATAAAAAAGTTATTTTGGTAACAGAAACACTTGACACAATGCCCAAAGAAGAGAATGATTCCAAAATATCTACAAGTAAAGCTTCAAAGAAAAATACAGTTTGTGCACAAGTTCAACTATAATTTCTGGAAGAGAAGAAATAAGCATTTTAAAGAATTTTAAATGTTTTTATAAGTGAAATAAGAGTGCTAGAGGAAAAAATCAGAAAAGAAATGAGACCAATGGAAGAAAGAATTGGAAAGGGAATTAACAGCTTGGCATAAAAGGAACAAATCTTGCCCAATTAACAAACTCCCTGAATATCAGAATGGACCAGAAGAATACGATGACTACATGAGACAACAAGAAATATTAAAAACAAAGTCAAAAGACTGAAAAAAGGGAAGAAAAATAAATTGAAGAGAGATAATTTAAGAAGATAATTTGAGTACCTGAAACCCATGAACAAAATTAAAAAGAGGCTAGACATCAAGAAATAAAAGAAAACTGACCAGATCTCTTAGAACTGGAGGTTTCAGTGGGAAAAGAAAGAATCCAACAGTTAACTTGTGAAAGAAACCGTGAAAGGAAAACTCCCAGGAACATTATAACAAAAATGTAGAGTTTCTAGGTCAAAGAAAAAGTACTACAAACAGCCATTAACAAAGAATTTGGGTACTAAGGAGCCACAATCAAGATCATGTGGTTGTTGTTGTTGTTGTTTGGGGAAGTTCCTCCTACACCTGGCTGGTGGGTCACAATCAAGCAAAAACTTCACTTCACGTAAAGAACTCAAAGAACAAAGACTTTGCAACCACAACTACAAAGAAGCAGAGAGCTTGGAATACCATATTCCAGAAGTCACAGGATATCTTATCATCAAGAATAACTTAATCAGAAAAACGGTATAATCCTATTAGAGGAAAATTTACTTAATGAAATAGAGGACTTCTAAACACTCCTGATGGAAAAATCAGAGCTGAATAAAACCTTGGACATGCAAACAACAGTCAAGAGAAATGTAAAAACATACATGAGCCATCATGAGCGGCTACAGAAAGAATGAGTTGTTTATATTGTAGTATGGGGAAATGACAGCTGTGCTTCCTTATCGTTATCATTATCTTCCATCACTATCGGGGGCCATGGAGGGACTCTAGTGAAAGGTCCTGAGAGGGTTTCTGGCTTGTTTGGATGATCTCAGAAAAAATGGAAAGGGGGTAGGGGTGGGGAAGGACTACGCCAGGGGAAAGAAGGGAGAAGGAGGACATGGGAAACTCTACAATCAGCACGTTCTCATGGAGTTCTATAAGAACTAGGAGAAAGGGGTGGGGGGAGCAAGTTATACTTGAATATTACTCTCAGCTGAACTGTGCAAAGGAAAGAGGCACATACACACACACACACACACACACACACAGAGAGATAGGCACAGAAATGCATTTCACTGAACAGGGAAACAGGAAGGAAAGGCATATTGGGGGAGAATGAGATGGAAGGTTCCCTAAAGGAAAAATTGTCCTGAGCAAAAGAAACTTTAATAAATGTGTACAAAAATACTTACAACAGCTCTTTTCGGGGTGACAAGGAAACTGGAAAGTGGGGGAGTTGCCAATCAACTGGGGAATGGCTAAACAAGTTATGGTCTATAAACACGATAGAACACCACGATGCCATAATAAACTATAGAAGGGACAGTTTCAGACAAACCTGGGAAGACTTTATGAACTGAAGCAGAATGAAGTAAAGGTAAACAATTTATACAATAACAATATGGTAAAGACATTTGGGGCAGCTAGGGGGCACACAGTGGATAGAGTGCCAGGCCCGGAGTCAGGAAGACTCATCTTCCTGAGTTCAAATTCAGCCTCAGACACTTTAATCCTGTTTGCCTCAGTTTCCTCATCTGTAAAATGAGCTAGAGAAGGAAATGGCAAGTCATTCCAGTATCTTTGCCATGAAAACCCCAAATGGTATCATGAAGAGTTGGACGTAACTGAAAAATGAGTGAACAATGACCAACAAAGACAATCTACTTCAAAAATCTTAGAAACGATGATCAACACAAGGACTAGCAATGATTCCATAGGACTCAGGAGGTAATGGACCACCCACTTTCTGATGGAAAGGCGATGGACTCAGAATGAAGATTAAGACTTTTTTAGACACGGACATGTTGCTTAACTATGAATATTTGCAACAGGACATTTCAGTTTTCTTGCTTTTCCGATAGGGGATGAAGGGAAAGAGGTACAGGGGCTTAAAGAACCAAGAGATGACATTGCTGGGAGGTGTCTTACTTTATAGCAACAAGAGGAAGGGGAAAGTTTCTAATCAGCCTTCACAGAAGCGGTTCAGTCCCTCAGAGGCCTCCAATGTGGCAAAAACTTTGTATTTCTCCACCCATGGCCCTTCTAGGGATGGAGAGATCCTGGCTAATGGGCCAGAAAACACTAAGTGGGTAGCTGTATGAGACAATTCTACCTGATCTGTGATGAGATTCAGTGAGTGTGCAGGAAGTATTATCATATTTGCCGTAGCCCTGATGTTCCTGGTACCGTCTTACTTATGGTCACTTTTTTATATTGATATATCCACTGTGAACTGCAAACATTTGGCATCACCAACTACATGGACCTGATCATTTAGACCTAGGACTTGACATTTCCAGGGTCTCTCTCAGATTCAGACCCTCCTTCAGGGAGCAATTACACTGTTTTGGTTTTTTGTTGGGTGTCTCAGTTTTTCTCTTCTTCCTTGGTTCTATCTGTATCAGACTTCTTGAATACCAGAGGTCAGAATTGACCAGTAATGGCCCTAAAGCCATTTAAGTAGTGGAAAATCCTCTAGAACAGTGGCCACTAAACCATGCATTCCTATAAATGGAATATTAACATGAACATTATCTGTGTTCTGTTGCATTTTTATTTATTTTGTTAACTATTTCTCAATTACATTTTCATCTGGTTTTAGCCTCTCTCCGGAATGTTTTGGGCTGAACTCTGACACCTCTGCTCTAGAAGACTTTGGGGACCTTGCCACTAAACAGTAGTAGGAGTAGTATCCTAACCCACTCACCCCGGTACCCCCCAATGCAAGTTTGACTATTTTTTCTTTTCAACATAATGAAGAGATTACCCATTTACATTCCTAGACTTGGTTGAGTCAAGTAGATAAAAGCTCAGGCTATTGCCTTTATATGTATATATATTTATATATATATATACTATATAAATATATATATATAAATATATATATATATTTATATGTATAAATATATATATATTTACATACAATTATATTGCTGGAGTAAAATAGCCATCAAGGGCATCAGGAAATTAGTGGTGGTGGTTGTTTGGTTGCGGTTGGGGGAAGTTCCTCCTACACTTGGCTGGTGGGCCATGATCAAGCAAAAGCTTCACTCGCCTGAATCAACTCAAGGTGTCTATAATAAGGACAGATGCCTGTCCTTGCTGAATATCTTTTTCCTACTCTGGCTAAATACCTTTCTAAGCTGTTTACGCCCATTTTCTTCAATATTTAACATAAACTACGAGGGGACTGGACTGACTCAGTCCCACCCCAGAACAGGGAGTGGGTGCTGGTGAGCATGAGCAGAATGTTAAGGTGACGAAATCTTCATGGGAAGAGGCTAGGGAAAGCGTTTCCTGAAAGTCATGATGTATAAAGAAAATGTCCCGCTCCCTGATTGGGAACAAGCACAAACATTCTGGGATGGTTTGCAGTCTGCTGACCATGTGATAAAGAGATGGACAACTGACTGACCGACGGAGTTCAAATTGAGCTGCATTCAAAAGGCATTAACTGGGCAAAGTTGAGTGAGTCTTCATTCCTTCTTGACTGTGTTCAAGCGAGGAGGGAAGGACTAAGCACTTAGTGGGAACAGAGGCCTCAGTTTTTAATCTCCCCACTGGAAACATTTGGCTAGTAAAAGAATGGCCCTGCCATTGCTTCTGTCTCTGTTGTATCTATTCATTTTTCTAGGTGAATGAAATCAGCAATATCTAGGACGTTTTGAGCTTTGAAAGGTCAGGAGAGTGAGCTACCGGAAGTCCAGGAGATGATGCTGATGCCAGGATTTTATGGGAGCCACATGGTAAGGAGTAAATTCCCAAATGACCTTCTTGGCCCAGCCAAGCAATAGTAGAGATACAGACTTATTCATCCATCAGTAACTCGGGGCGGGGCGGGGGGGTGAATACTATGTAGAAACTACTTTGAATCCACTTACCCCAGATACTGAGGTGTTAGAGGAGAGAGAGTGTCCGTTCTCAAGTTAGGAGCAGAAAAATTTGTACTTTTGCCCTTGCTATATTTTCTCAGTAAATATCCTCTAGGAAAACTGAATTAAAGCTAATTGGTTAAATGGTATTAGGGTATTAATCACTGGCCACTGACAGTGAGAGAGTACACCAGCATGGAGGCTTGAGCCTATAGCAAAGGAGAATGGTCACCTCCCATTCCCCCAAAGCTAGCCCTAGAAGCCTGATAGGAGATACAGCAGACAGCTCTGGATAAGCAAAGCTTAAGTATTGCTACATGTTGTATCTTTCTTGGTGCATTTTTGAGATCTTTTGTTTCTTAATCATATTCTCTTAATTAGAAAATAAATAGCTATGCCATACATGATATTCTCATTATACACTGAGTACTTATTCTATAAGGAACCTTGTTAGTCATATTTTGGGGAGCATAGCTTTATTTTAGACATTTTTCTCAGTTTTATTCTAGCATGGGAGCATAACTACTCAAGAATATAAGAAACCTGACCCCACTCTTTGAAGTCAGATCCCTCCTGGATAAATCAGGGTCTGTGTGAATTGAGAAAGCTCCTTCACCTTTGTGGGGCTCCAAAGATATAGTTCACATCTGTAAGTTTTGTATGCACTGATACGTGTACATGTTTCACCCATTTGAATATAAGCTCTTTGAGGGTACAGGCTCTTTTCATTTTTGTCTCTGTATCCCTAGTGCTTAGGGACTAGCACTTAGTAGAGAAGGAAAAAACTCTATATTCTACTTTTTATGCAAAGTCTGCCAATTTAGCAATACACAAATTTATATTTTAAATAAATTTACTAATATACAAATATTTCTGCTCTGAGAAGGTCCCGAACTGGAAAGGTTTCCTACTAAACGTAATTCTGATCCAAGCAATATCCACTTACATTGTACAGCAATCACAAAACAAAAGACAAAATTCCACAACAAAGCAATGCAAAAGTACATAGTTTGGGTTTAAGGTTTTTGAATTGCTCAAAAATAATAATAGTGTCAATCATGGTGGACCCTTGGAAAACTATCTTCCCCAAATCAATTACTCTCTATTTAACCACTGCTGCCAAGGATTCCCCTTTCAATCATTCAAAGGTGCACCTATAACTGGATTAAACCAGACATTCTCACACTTACTTTGGTCACTGTAAACAAAACTGTCTTGATTTCAGAGACTCAAGATCACTTTGTGAAACTGATTAAGTCTTCTATTCAAGAAAGACCAAATTAAGACTCTGATACTTCAGACTAAGACACTCTTATAATATTTTCTCTTAATATTTCATAAGACAACCAAGGCCCCAATTCTGTATGCCTCTTGTCCTTCCCCTTTTATGTTGAGCATGACCTAATCTCCAGCATAATCTACGATCGTTAATTCTAGGATATCATTTTCTACCTGCTTTTGTTCTTTAGGCTGAGTTAGATAAAACAAGATACATTCCACAGTTGGATCTGTGTAAGTGTGAAACCTTCTACAACTTTTTACTTCAATACAGCAGATGCAGCAAACAATACATAACTACTTCATGTGCTACAACAGTGGGCCAATGGCATAAGAGGTCTGACGCATTGCTATGACTAGGTGGCAGGTTTTATCAACTGGAGGCCTGAAACGGTTATGCTATGGTGTGTTGGCAACCAAAAATGGGCTCCTTAGCACTTAGTCAACAAGTGGCCTTGACTAGTTTGGCTTTTTCCCCTGAACTGAATGCTGTTTGTATGTTGGACTGCAGTAAGCTTGTCGGCCCCTTCACCTTGCTTCCCTTGCTTAAGCTGATGGAAAGAACCTGTGCTTTCCCGGTCAACCCCTTCACCTTGCTTAAGCAGATTGAAAGAACCTGTGCTTTCCCCGGCGTGCCTTACACCCCCGCAGAAGCTGGATGGTTAAAAGCAGCTCCCGTTGGAGCCAGAGGCTGCTACAGCTATAGCCGCAGCCACAGCCACAGCTGAAGCAGGAGCTGCCAGTAGCAGAGCTGACCTACGGGAGGAAGCTGAACAAAGACTTCAGGCCAGTGGGTAATCTTTTTACCATAGAGGGGGAAGCATGATTTTGCTTTACGCAATCATGCTTCTCTGTAGCCTCCTGGTTACTCTTTCAAGGCGTACTTATTGGGCCTGGAAGCTTTTGATCAATATATCAAAATGGGGTTGCTGGTTCATGGGTTGGTTACTGTGGAGCCTAAATATATGTTTTGATTCTTCTGCCTTCTACTTTGAGAGTTTCTTATATCCGGCGGTTCTGAACCTTTCAGACATGTTTATGATCCTCTTTGAGATTATAAACTCTGCCCTCCTAATACATTTGGCGACCAGGATGGGATCGCTAGGTATAAGATCTCTATTTAGAAGCAGAACAATTTCAGAGGAAGAGATGAATATCCCAGGATGGGAGGATCCATTTTATTCCTCCCTAGCAAAAGAATTGGCTAAAAAAGCTGGACCCTGTGAAAACTGGGAACCAAGGCTACGGAGAGGAGATCCTAGGGATTTGGAAAAGTGTTTACAAGAAGTTGGGATTCAGTCAGGGGCATCACTATCTAGGCAAAGCTGGATAGTGTTATCAGCCTACCGGCTAGTATACGAAAGATTGAGATTAAGTGAAAGACATGGGGGCACTCCTACCCCACAGCAAGAAGGGGAATCTCAGATAGCAGGAGACCAAACTGACTCAAATGAGAACTTTTCTATTAATGTGGCTAAGAGCAACAGGAGACCAAAAAAGCCCAGAGTGCATTTCAACCCAGCCCAGAAAGAGCCTGACTGCCTGCTTCGTCCTAGCCATGGTGGCAGAGGAAGTGAGTGGGGGGAAAATGAGACAATGTTAGGGGCTGAGGCACAAAACACTACTGGGGTTCAGGATGTCCCTCACACAGAGAATAGGAGATGGTTAAATGATCAGACAAGGGCTCGACCCATACAAAGGAGGAAGACAGAAACCCGAGGTGAAGATTCAGTTACAAGGGAAATTCAGGAAGATTTCTCACCGCAAGAGGTCACAGATATTTTGAGTAGATTCAGCCAAAGAATAGGAGAACCATTGATATCTTGGATGGTAAGACTCAGTGATCAAGGGGCCAGTGGAATATCAGTAGATAGGACAGATTGCATGAGATTCATAGGTATCAGCCATGATCCTCTAGTTCAACAAGCTTTTAGGGAACATCATCAGCAAGGAGATGGTGATAGCAGGACTACTCTGTTGGCATTAGCCGCTGTGGGATGCAATAAGAGATATGCTACTGATTCTATGTGGCCCACTGAGCACAGACCCTGGTATTCACTTAGAGATTGTATCATGAGACTAAAGGAGGAGGTAATGAAGACTGCCATTATGATAGGAACTGCAGACAAATATTACAATGATCCAATGGGACTGCCTCATAGGAATTTAATAATTAGGACAGCTCCCCCTGCTTATAAACAACTAATTTTGAATTTATTACTTGGAGAAGTAGGGAGCCGTCTTACAACAGTGATAAATAAGATTTTACAGTTACATGACTTAGGTGACTGGGGAAGGGATAGATCTCCTCGAGAGAGAAGGGTGAATAACCAGCAAACTTGGCACCAAAGGAGAGTAACAAGGAAAGAAATGTTTACTGCTCTATTGAGAGCAGGGGTAGGTTTTGAAATGATAGATGGCATTCCAACCAATGAATTATACAGAATGTACAAAGATAAAGGACTTGATAACAGGAGAGATAGGGAAATAAGAACTGCTCCTGCAAGCCCACAAGCCACTCAGAGTGAAGGTGACCTTGTGTGATTAACGGATGAAAATTTATACATCTGGGGAAAGGCTGGGAGGACAATCCTAGTCTCTATCTAGGATGGGATCCTCTTAGTTTAGTTTTCCCATTGTGTTTCCTTGTACATCTGGGGAAAGGCTGAGAGGACAATCTTAGTCTCTATCTAGGGTGGGATCCTCTTGGCTTCCTCATTATGTTCCTTTTGAAAAGAAACATTTCCCACCTGAGTTTGGCTTCTGATATTGGATGATTTTATTTGAAGGATAATAGCCCATACTTGCCTACTCTTTTTGTTCTTTGTTTTGGCTAACGTTGTTGCTAGTTTTGTTTCCTTTAGGCTTAAGCACCCTGCACTTTCTGGTGACTGCCTAAGCACATAGCATTCTTGGAATTCCTGCCAGCTTGTTAAAGAACTGACCTCTGGAATGGGACTTTTTGGGGCAGGGCCATCTCTACATCCAATTTCAGCAAGAAGAAGCTATAGAAAATGAGACCTTCACCCCTCACCCCAAGATTTTGAGCCCCAATCGTTCAAGGGGGGTGGGAATGATGAGAGTGTTCTGTTTACTTATTTTGTGTTATCCTTGCTGTGTTGTTTTATTGTTATGATATTATTGATCCTATGTAATGGATACAAGGATCTAGGGGTGGACATTTGAATTATTAATTATTTTTGGGATGATTGATTGAAGAGATTATCTTGCTGGGACCTAGGGGTGGATCACATTTGAATCATAAACCAATATTTAGGAATGTCACCAAATGATATGTTTTGCTTTATTATGAATGATATGTTTTAGTTTCCTTTGTAATTGGATCACAATGTATGTTCTAGGATACATGGCTGATTAGATCATGTATCCTATAACAAGGGGTGGAGAAGTGTGTTGGCAACCAAAAATGGGCTCCTTAGCACTTAGTCAACAAGTGGCCTTGACTAGTTTGGCTTTTTCCCCTGAACTGAATGCTGTTTGTATGTTGGACTGGAGTAGCTTGTCGGCCCCTTCACCTTGCTTCCCTTGCTTAAGCTGATGGAAAGAACCTGTGCTTTCCCGGTCAACCCCTTCACCTTGCTTAAGCAGATTGAAAGAACCTGTGCTTTCCCTGGCGTACGTTACACCCCCGCAGAAGCTGGATGGTTAAAAGCAGCTCCCGTTGGAGCCAGAGGCTGCTATAGCCACAGCCACAGCCGAAGCTGAAGCAGGAGCTGCCAGTGGCAGAGCTGACCTACGGGAGGAAGCTGAACAAAGACTTCAGGCCAGTGGGTAATCTTTTTACCATAGAGGGGGAAGCATGATTTTGCTTTACGCAATCATGCTTCTCTGTAGCCTCCTGGTTACTCTTTCAAGGCGTACTTATTGGGCCTGGAAGCTTTTGATCACACCATTCGAGTGATTTTCCTAAAGCACACATCTGACCATGTAACCCCCTTCTTAATAAATTCTAGTGGCTCCCTATCACCTCTAGGATTAAATGTAAAGTCATCTGTTTAGCCTTCAAAACCCTCCATAACCTGGCCCTAGTCTACCTAGTCTACCTTTACAATGTTCTTATACCTTACTCCCCAGTATGTAAGTTTGGGTCCTCCTCACCACCACCACCAACAACTAATCAGTGATCAGACGTCAGCCTGAACCCAAAAACCACATCCCCTAGAATAACAATATTTAAGGGAGCAGATAGATATAATTCTAGCCCTACACCTTTCCTTGAGAGGAGCTTCTGCTCCCAATCTCCTGCTTCACCTCCTGGCAGGAATTAAAGTCTCCCTTGGAGAAGAGGGGGAGTCTATTCTGCCTCCCTTCAAAACTCACAATGACATCCCCATGCCACAATATGGGGGAAAGCTCTTGTTTGTACATACTTCTTTATACATTTTCTCCTCCATTAGATTGTGAGCTGCTTGAAGACAAGAATTTTATTTTTGCCTCTTTTGTAACCCTAGCACTTAATACATTGCCTGAAACATAGTAAGTGCATAATAAATGTTCATTGACAGACTGATTAGTGTCATTTCCACCAATAAAATCTTGGTAGTTTTTGATGTTGAACCGTTTGACAATGCCAAAGACTTTGGCAACAACAAAAAAATTCTTTTCTGGATATTAATAGACGTGGCTACAGCACCAACAGGAACAGTTGCCAGGCTTCTACGTGAGAGGGTGGGAATGATAGAGAGGAGAATCTGCTAAAGAAAATGGGATAAAATAGGATCACGTGTACCTGGAGAGGGGTTAGCCTCAGCCTTGACAAGAAGAGGAGTCACTTCTTCATGTGAGACAGAGGTAAAGGAGCAAATCCTGGCAGGAGACATCTGATTGATCTGTGTTTTCTGCAAATTGGTACAATTTTCTACATGTAGTACTAGTAATTTTTTTAAAATATCTGCTACACATAATGCCCAAATTATATTAGCATCTTATGCAGTTCCATGTAGCTTATACTTTTAAAAAATTTTCTCAAAGTCATTGCATAAGTTTTGCTACTGGAGGATCATAAATGAAACTTTCTGGTGTAAAGACAAAATTTCTCTTTTTGCAGGCACTCAGTAAACCATCTTCTTGTTTGGTTTCTTACTTAAGATCCTGCAACTAAAGAATCTTTCTTAATCTTCCTTTTTTGTCCTAATCCTTTGTAGGTAACTTTGCTTCTAATTGACTAGACAATTAAATTCTGCCAAATTATTCAAATTAGCCTGCTGTGATCAGTGAATCAAACTTCCAACAAAAAATCAAATCTTTGCTTTTTTTCCAAATGTTTTTGATTTGTTGCTTTTGTTTTTCCCTCTGAGGTACCTGCTTTCCGGAAGACTATTTTCTGAGTCTTAAAAGATAAGCTGCCTTCTTTAAGGAAGAAAGAAAGGACAAGGAAAAAAGACTTAAAAGGACAGTACTTATAGGTTAGGGTTCTTAAAGACCAGATAAAGTTGCAAGGTGCTTTTGGAATCATTGAGTTTAAAAAAAAACATTTAAATTCAATTTTGTTAGGGACCAAACACTTTTTTTTACTGAACACACTTTATCTCAGACATCATTAAAGAATAAAAATGAACATTTTGTTGCCAGTAACCACTCATTCATACAACCAAAAATAACTTTGATTTTTTTAAGATCAAAGGATCCTTCTTTTGAAAACTATTTAGTCTAATCACCAGAAGAAGGCTAATTTAATTTGTCTAAGAATTTTGAAGTTTCTTGCAAATATCGCACTATTTCTATAGTGGGTAAAACATAAAATTCTGTTCTTTTCTAGGAAGGAACTCTTATTCGCTGAGACTGTGTCTCATTTTTTTAGGTGCTTACACCTTTTTCAATTGGACACTCCATTCTAATATCACCTAAATATTGTGGAATCCAGCCTCAAAGTTACATGGCCAGTAGCAGCCTGATTCAAGCCTCACAGAGCAGCAAGGCCTAGAACTCAATAACCAGGCCAAGATGGCAGCTGGAAAACAGAGACTTGCTTAAGCTCTCCCCCAAATCGCTCCAAACACCTGTAAAAATGATGCTGAACAAATTCTAGAGCTTTGGAACCCACTAAATAGCAGAAGGAAGCAGGTCTCCAGCCCAGGACAGTCTGGACAGTTGCTGGGAAGGGTCTATAGCACCGTGCTGGGAAGAGACAGCAGCCCAGCATGGGCCACACCAGATCAGACCAGACCAGGAGTCAGCCAGAGCTGTCCTTAGGCCATGAATCACTGAGCTGTAGCAGTTACCAGACTTCTCAACGCACAAACACCAAAGACATGGAGCAGGATAGTGGGAAAACTCCTGGATCTGGGTGAGAGAGATGGCCCCAGCCCTGGGGATGGTGGAGGTGGTGTGGTGGCAGCAGGAAGCTCCGGAGGCTGCATCCAGAGTCCCTGGCCCACATGGTGGGAGGAATCAAGCAGCAGATCAGAGCAAGAGTGTAGGGAGCACTTTGTTGGTGCAGCAGCAGCGTTCTCTTGCTTGGATCTGGGTCATGGTCCTGGTTGGCTGCTCTTGGGAGAGGAGGAGAGCTGCTGTGGCAGAGCTTGTGGTGATGGTGGAGTAGAAGTAGCTCTGAAAACAGCAGCACAAGGCCCCTAAAGTTAGGGAAAAAGTATTCTCTACTCTACAAGCAGTCATACCCTAACAAAAAGCTCAAAGGTCAAGTAGTTGGCTGGGAACATGAACAGGCAGTGAAAAAGGACTCAGACTCAGACTATAGAATCTTTTTTGGTGACAAAGAAGATCAAAACTTACAGACAGAAGAAGTCAACAAAGTCACAGAGCCTACATCAAAAGCCTCCAAGAAAAAGATGAATTGGTCTTAGGCCATGGAAGAGCTCAGAAAGGATTTGGAAAAGCAAGTAAGAGAAGTAGAGGAAAAATCGGGAAGAGAAATGAGAATGATGCAAGAAAACCATGAAAAACAAGTCAATGACTTGCTAAAGGAGACCCAAAAAATACTGAATAAAATAACACCTTAAAATAAACTAACCCAAATGTCAAAAGAGCTCCAAAAAGTCATTGAGGAGAAGAATGCCTTGAAAGGCAAAATTAGACAAATGGAAGCAGAGGTCCAGGAGACCACTGAAGAAAATACCACCATAAAAGTTAGATTGGAGCAAGTGGAAGCTAGTGACATTATGAGAAATCAAGATATTATAAAACAGAACCAAGGAATGAAAAAATGGAAGACAATGTCAAATATCTCTTTGGAAAAACCACTGACCTAGAAAATAGATCCAGGAGAGATCATTTAAAAATTATTGGACTACCTGAAAGCCATGATCAAAAAAAGAGCCTAGACATCATCTTTCAAGAAATATACAAGGAAAACTGCTCTGAAACCAGGGAGTAAAGTAGAAATTGAAAGAATCCACAGATCGCCTCCTGACAAAGATCCCAAAAAGAAAACTCCTAGGAATATTGTTGCCAAATTCCAGAGTTCCCAGGTCAAGGAGAAAATATTGCAAGCAGCCAGAAAGAAACAGTTTGAGTATTGTGGAAACACAATCAGAATAACACAAGATCTAGCAGCTTCTACATTAAGGGATTGAAGGGCTTGGAATATGATATTCTGAAGGTCAATGGAGCTAGGATTAAAACCAAGAATCACCCACCCAGCAAAACTGAGTATAATTCTCCAAGACAAAATGTAGATTTTCAATAAAATAGAGGCATTTCAAGCTTTCTCAGTGAAAAGACCAGAGCTGAATAGTAAATTTGACTTTCAAACACAAGAATCAAGAGAAGCATGAAAAGGTAAACAAGAAAGAGAAATCACAAGAGACTTAATAAAGTTGAACTGTTTTGTTTACATTCCTACAAGGAAAGATGATGTGTATAATTCATGAGACCTTACTCAGTATTAGGGTGGTTGAAGGGAATATATATATATATATATGTATATATATATATATATATATATATATATGTGTGTGTATATATATATATATATATATATATATATATATATATATATAGACAGAGGGCACAGGATGAGTTGAATACGAAGGGATGATATCTTAAAAATAAAATTAAATTAAGGAGTGAGAGAGGAATATATTGAGAGAGGGAGAAAGGGAGAGATAGAATGGAGTAAATTATCTCTCATAAAAGTGGCAAGGAAAAGCAGTTCTGTAGGAAGGGAAGAGGGTGAGGGGGAATGAGTGAATCATGCTCTCATCAGATTTGACTTGAGGAGGCAATAACATGCACACTCATTTGGTATCTTACCCCACAGGAAAGTAGGGGGAAGGGGATGAGACAGGGGAAATGATAGAAGGGAGGGAAGATCAGGGGAAGAGGTAATCAAAAGCAAACACTTTAGAAAAGGGACAGGATCAAGAGAGAAAATTGAATAAAGGGGGACAGGATATGATGGAGGGAAATATAGTTAGTCTTTCACAACATGATTATTGTGGAAGTGTTTTGAATATTGATACATGTGTGACCTATGTTGAATTGCTTGCCTTTTTAAAGAGGGTCAGTAGGGAGGGAAGAGGGGAGAGAATTTGGAATTCAAAGTTCTAAAAGTGGATGCTCCAAAAAAAAAAGTTGTTATTGCATGCAACTGGGAAATAAGTTGTATAGGGAATGGGACATAGAAATCTATGTTGCCCTACAAGAAAGTAAGGCAAAAAAGGATTGGGGGGCAGGGAGTGGTGTGACAGAAGGGAGGACTGACTAGGGAATGGGGCAATCAGAATATATGCCTTCTTGGAGCGGGTGGAGGATAGAAATGGGGAGAAAGTTTGTAACTCAAAATCTGGTGGAAATCAATGTTGAAAACTAAAAGTATTAAATAATAAAATATGAAGAATCAGTAAAAAATATAAATAAAAATTTCATAATAAAAAATAATTCAATGACCAATAGAAACATAATGTGATCTGGTTTTATTCCTCTTTGATTGGCAGGAACCCGACTTAAGCCTCACCAGAATAGTCTTGCAGCACTTTGTGCCGCTCTGCCATCCTCATCAGCTCTTTGTCTACAGGAAGGGTGCTTAACCTTTTTTAGGGGTGTGCCCTGGTCCTCTTTGGCAGTTTGGAGAAGCCTATGGATCCCATCTTAGAATAATGTTTTTAAATGTGTAAAAGAAAAATATTTAAAAATGAAAAGGAAAACAATTATATTGAAATATACGTATCAAAAAATTTTTTTAAAACTACATCACAGACCCCAAGTTAAGAACCTCTGGTCTAGATAATCATATACCGACCAATGGTCTGAATCTAAACATAGAACACGTCCATATACATTAGATAAGCCACCAAACATGTGGAAGAATACTAAACTTGTCACTTATATAACAGTTGGGGTGAGATTGTCCCTTCTGTTCCAGTTGAGAAGCATTGAACAGAGCCATGATGCTTATGAAATTCCCAGGAATTGGGTGTGGCTAAGCTCCTGCTCAACCACTGCAGTCGCTAGTCTCAGGTTTAACTTCTCGTCCAATATTAAGGAGAATGGTAGGAACACTGTGGTCTCCAGCTCATAGTGTTGGGTAATCACTTTTGCTTTCTGAGAATGTTTAGTCCTATCCTTAGTAGGATTACAAATTACAGATGTCCAGCTAAAATTGGCTTAATGTCCAGCTGGACAGAAAATTTATAACATTATTGATGTCATAGTGATTACTCTGGCCTCTTTTGAGGGCCAGTTTTATTTCCCACCCCGACCTTCCTTGGGGTCTCCAGTACTCTTTAAAGGTATTTAGTCACTATGCCATTGGCTCAAACCCTCACTGATGGTGTTACCCGAATTTTAGGTGGTCCAAGCACCCCAGTTCCACTTAACCACTTAATCAGATTAGTTTTAGTGTTTAAAAGTATAGCAAAAACAAACATATGAACAAACCCCTCCCCCCAACACCTAGGGACCATAATCTTCCCCTTCACCATCTCAGTCTCCAGGGGAAAGATGAGGATCAGGTTCACAGTTTAACTCTGTTTCTCTGTAGCATCATTTACACTAAGTTCCAAGTCCAAAATCACCCTGTGATTGCATCCTAGAAGCCTGGCTTTTCCGGGCTTCCCTCTTTAGCTGGTAGCAACATGCAACTTATATTCCTGGTCCCCATGGCTCAATCTCCCAGTCCAGGATTCCAATCCCTATACCTAAAACTGAAGGGCACAAATGAGAAAGATCAAAAAAGCAAGCCTATTTCTCAGGGCTGCTGAGCCAAAGGGGAAGGTAGCCTTTGTCCCCTCCCCATCTAACTTGGTGCATGGTACTCATGCGGCAAATGAACAAAACCCACATCCCTTGACACCGCTGTAAAGAACGAGACTGTTCTACGGGAAAGGTTTATCCTTGGATCATCTACAAGCCAGGTATGGGGCCAGAAGGTGAATGGCAGAGAGTGAGTCCACCTGTACTAGGTTCATAATAGTGGGATTAGAGAGAAGGCCTTTAAGAGATATTGAAGACTGCCTGTTCATATCCTTTGACCATTTCTCAATTGGGGGATGACTTGTATTCTTGTAAGTTTGGCTCGGTTCCCTGTATATTTTAGATATAAGGCCTTTATCAGAGACATTGGTTGTAAACATTCTTTCCCAATTTTCTGTTCCCCTCCTAATGTATGTTGCATTGGCTTTATTTGTACAAAAACTTTTCAATTTAACATGATCAAAATTATCCATTTTTCATTTTGTAATGAGATATTGTTGGGTCGCGAATTCTTCCCATCTCCATAAATCTGGCAGGTAAACTATTCCTTGCTCTCCCAAATTGCTTATGGTATCAGCCTTTATTCCTAAATCATGAACCCATTTTGACTTTATTTTGGTTTACAGTGTAAGATATTGGTCTATGCCCAATTTCTGCCATACTGTTTTCCAGTTTTTGTAGCAGTTTTTGTGAAATGCTGAATTCTTCACCCAGAAGCTAGATTCTTTGGCTTTATCAAAGAGGAGGTTGCTATAGTCTTTAACCACTGCATCTTGCATACCTAACCTATTCCATTGACCCACCACTCTGTTTCTTAGCCAGTACCAAGTAGTTTTGATGACTGCTTTTTTATAAAACTATTTACTATCTGGTATGGCTAGGCCACCTTCCCTAGCATTTCTTAAGTCATTCCCCAATTGAGAAATGGTCAAAGGATATGAATAGGCAGTTTTCAGAGGAAGAAAAAAGATATCTATAGTCATATGAAAAAATGCTCTAAATCACTATTGTTTAGAGAAATGCAAATCAGAACAACTCTTAGGTACCACGTCTCTCATGTCAGATTAGCTAACATGACAAAACAGGCAAATGATAAAGCTAGAGAGGATGTGGGAAAATTGGAACATTGTTACATTGTTGGCGGAGTTTTGAACTGATCCAGCCATTCTGGAGAGCAATTTGGAACTATGCCCAAAGGGTTACCCTTTGACCCAGCAATGCTACTTCCAGGGCCGTATCCCAAAAGATAACACAAGTGGGAAATGGATCAGTATGTATGAAAATATTTATAGCAACTCTTTTTGTGTTGGCAAAGAATTGGAAATCAAGGGGCATCCATCAACTGGGGAATGGCTAAACAGATTGTGGGATATGAATGTAATGGATTGTAATTGCATTATAAGAAATGAGAAGCAGACAGACTTCATTATAACCTGGAAAGACTTATATGAACTGATGCTGAGTGAGGGGAGCAGAACCAGGAGATCATTGTACACGATTATAGATACAAGGTATCTGTAAGGACTAACTTTGATAGACTTGGCTTCTCTCATCAATGCAAGGTTCAAAGACAGCTCCAAAAGACTCATGATGGAAAAAGCTATGCACATCCGGACACAAAATTATGGAGTCTGAATGCAGATTGAGGCAAACTATTTGCTCTCTTTTTTTCCTTCTTTTTTGGTTTTGTTTCTCCTTTCTCATGATTCATTCCATTGCTTATAATTCTTCTTTATAACTGGAAGGTATATGTAGAACCTACGTTGGATTACATGTCCTCTTGGTGGGGGGAAGCAGGAGAAGAGGGAGGGAGAGAAAATTTGGAACCCAAAAACTTGTGGTACTGAGTGTTGTAAACTAAAAGTAAAAAATAAATTTATAATTTTAAAAAAAAGAGATATTGAAGAAGTTGAATCGGTAGAACTTGGTACTTTATTATATGAAGGAAGAAGAAGAAGGAATATTGAAAAATAACCACAAAGTGTTTAAAATGAGAGACAAATGTTACTATTGGTACAACAAACAGACATAGGAAATTTAAAAGAAGAGGAAAAGTCAGGAGGACACACTGGTGACACACCATTATTGTAGAGCTACTACATGTGTAGTAGTTATCAACTTCCTTAGACTTATTGAACTTAAATATAATGGATATTAATACTTGAGTATTCAATCATATGAAAGCTATTTTTAAAAAAATAGAAGTCTGATTTGTCAAGGAAACACATTTGAAAACTGACTATCCAATAACAGTCTGAAAACAAAACAAATACTAAATTTTGTCTGGGGAATCCCTGTAAATGCTTAGGGTACTCAGAACATCCCAGACAAAACCCTACAGTACAACGGCCTATGTTACCCTTCTCTCAACTCACACTCATAGGTTGAGTCCAAGAAGTAGTGGAGACAGGGTTGGGGAGACTACCCCAGGTTCAAAATATGCTGTGGATCCCAATTCCTAAAATTATAGCCCACAAACCTTTACCATTACATTTACCTTCAATGGATAGACAGTCAATAAACACTTATTAAGCATCCACTGTGCCAGGCACTGTTAAACAATGGGGATAGAAAGAAACATAAAATAGTCCCTGCTTTCAAGGAGCTCACAGTCTAATAGGGGAGACAACAAGCAAATAACCACATACAAGATAAGTTGGAAATAATCAACAAAGAGAAGGCACTAGGGAAGAGGGAAAGGGAAGGAAGAAAAGGATAAGGATTTATATAGTGCCTACCATGTGCCTAGCATCATGCTAAGTACTTTACAAATATCTCATTTGAGATCCTGGAATTAAGGGAGATCAGTAAATTAAGGGAGATTCCAGTAAAAGATGAGATTTTATCTGGGACCTGAAGGAAGGCAGGGAAGCCAGGAGGAAGACATGATGAGGTACATAAATGTAATGAATAAATGAATGAAAATGATTTAAGTGCTTGCTATGTGCAACATACGGTTAAGTGTTGAAAATGCTGTTGTGTTGTTATTATTCTGTCATTCTCAGTCCTGTCTGACCCTCCATGACCCCATTTGGGGGTTTTCTTGGCAAAGATACTGGAGTGGTTTGCCATTTCCTTCTCCAGATCATTTCACAGATGAGGAAACTAAGACAAATGGGGTTAAGTCACTTGCCCAGAGTCACACAGCTAGTAGTGCCTGAGGTCAGGCCTGGCACTCTATTCACTGCCCTAAGTGTGGAAGATACAAATAGAAAATTAAGATAGTCCCTGTCCTCAAGGAGCTCATGTAAGAGATTTCACCTGTAATGCAATTTTACTGTGCTATAATGAACAATGAATAAGAAGAATCTAGAGAAGAATCAGATTGAAGTAAGCAGAATAAGGAAACAATATACACAGTTACGGTGATAATGTAATTGGAAACAGCTAAAAATATCAAAACTGGATAATGTACAACTACAATGACCAATTTTGGCCCAGAAGAAGAAATGAGAAAATACATTTCCCTCTTTTCTATACACAGGCAGGGAACTATCAGTATGGAACATAGCAACACTGTTAGACTCAGTCAATGTGTTGGTTGGTTTTGCTAAATTGATTTTTTTCCTCTTTCTTTTTTATTCTTAATTACAAGAAATGTCTCCCTGGGTAAGGGAGTAAAGGGGATATTTTTGGAAATTAAAATGATGTAAAAACATACTATAAATAAAAAAATTTAAAAGCAAAAGACAGAAGCCAGACTCCAAAGAACATGTTTTTCTTTTCCTGCCTTTCATCCAGACCTACACCTTCTATGGGTCTGCCCGTTGTGGGGGTTGGGAGGAAGTACTAGGAGGAATCGGTTACCCCTTCCAACCTATCCATATGAAGCGACACTGAGAATTGATCTGTAACAGCCCATCGTGGATTTTCTATAACAATCCTTTGGGAGCATGGGACTGCATAGGAACTTAATAGTCTTTTCTGCATTCAGAGTCCTGCTTCTGACATACTAGATGTGTGACCCTGGACAAGTCATCTGACCTACCAAGCCAATGGACAGCTTAGCTCATAGCGAAGGCACACACCGAAATGGTACCGTATGAATAGCATTAACAAACCTTCCCGCCCTTCTGCGGCTATTTTTGCTGTCGTCCCATACTCCAAACCAGACTCCTAGAGGCCGTGCTTGGAGGAGCCGCACCTCTTGACTCTGCTCTCTCTGGGACCCCATTTTAGGGTCATAGGTTTCTCTGAGACCTATAATCAAATCATAAGCACATCTGCAAAGAATACATGAATGGGCCACTCTTATTTTTCCATTCACCGTCTTTGTGACATCTAAAACCACAGCTCCCTTTCCTGGACATCACTCACCCTGTTATGTGATATTTCTCATCTTTTCCAAGCTAACCTCCTTGAGATCGGGGCATGGGCTGTGCTGAAGCCAGCCTGTCCTGGTTCTCCAGAGCCTATTGGTGAATTCTCAGTGTGAGCGCTCAAACCTCGGAAATCTGCAAATGCTACAAACCAGAGCTTCATTTATTCTTTTGTTAGACTGTGAGCTCTCTAAGAGTAGGGACTATTTCTGGCCTCTTTTTGTATTCTCAACACTTAGCACAGTCCCAGCACACAGTAGACCTAAATATATGTTTATTGATTGACTTACAGTAAGCAATGAGTAAGCATTTAATAGACACTTGATTGAGTAAACAAAATGTCAATCTAGACAGGAAATTGATATTAGCCCATGTAGTTGTTTTGAGGAACCTACCCTAAAACACAAGAGAAAAAACATTTTCAATCCAGACTGTGATTTCACCAGTCTGGGGAGCTCCCAAATGGGAAACTACCCCAATTAATGCAGAAGCCTGGCAGGGCCACAAATTATAGTCCTGAGTTGCCTAAAGTACCGAGAAGCTTGACTTACACACAGTTACATAACTAGCAGTAAGACTTGAACCAGGTCTTATGATGGCTCCAAGGCAGGCTTTCTAAGCTGCCATACATTCTGTTTTTCTGAAAAGTAAAATATAAGTTCCTTGAGAGCAAGGACTTGGTTCCTTGTTGTCTTTGTATTACCTATTCCTAACAGCGCCTGGCACGTAGCAGTCCCTTAAAGTTTGTTAAATTGAAGTGAACTGAAATGAACTGTATTGAAAAACATAGGATGATCCATCTAAAAATTCCTTCTGCTTAATGTTGCATTAAAAGGCTATTTAAGTAAACTACCTATTTAATCACCAAGCATATATCTGCTATTTGACCAATAAATCTTCCAGTTCTCTTGAGGAACCAGGTTATCATCTTCCTAGTTTTCCACATATTAAGTGTAGAAAGTTACTTTGAACTGAAAAAACCCAACTTTTTAAAGTTTTTTTCTAATTTTTAACAACTTCTTGCAGTGTTATTTTTTCTCTGTTGAAGCCCTTCGAAGCATCTCATTTCACCTGCATTTTTTCTGAAGAATTCAACACGAAATAAGCAATATTCACTCAAAAATAAGCCTTCAGTCTAAATCCTACACTTTCCAAGAAATAGCTTACAGAAAGACATGCCATGCAGTCTTACCAAATATATGATCAAAGATGTAGAAACTGGGTGGTAGGGGGTGGGTTTAAATGCTCATCAGATGCAAATCTGGGTTCTAACTTCTGCCTGATTCCCCTTAATTATGACTGTGACGAAAATAATCTGCCATATTTTGCATTCTATAAAAGCAGAAATGTGTGAGCAGACAACACTGTCTGAAGCAATTCATTAGAAGGGGCATCTCTGTAGAAAGGCATCTGGAACAACTTGAAAATTAAATTAGAGCATGAAATGTTAGTCTCTTTCATACTCTAGCAGATAAAGAGTCCCTTGGCAGTGACCTTTCAAGAGAAAATTTAGTTTCTTATATCTTTAACATTGACATAAAAGAAGACCCAATTTATTAGGGAGATGAAAGGACATTTAAGGTGCCCCTGGGAAACCACCAAAAAAAAAGTAACTGGGGAAGTATGGTTATATGCTCCCTATTGGACACAAGAGACAGACATTGCAGAGATCCATGTGACTCACAACTATTTAAAAGACCAAAGAGGACCACAGCCTCTTTTTTTTAACTTTTTAGCCTGATGGAAGAACTAATAACTTTAAACTTTTTCAAAATACTGAACCAAGTTTACTTTCTAGAGTACACTTTTTTTTAAAGACTTCTTGTCTACCAGCACATTTTTAGCAATGGAACAATCACAGAACCAAAGGATTTTACAGTTTGAAAGGATCTTAGAAGTCACTTAGTCCCAGATAATATCCCCCATAATTTACCCAAATCGTGAATTCCATCTGCCACAATTCCTGACAAGCGGTCATTCGGATTGTGCTTAAAGACCTCTAGTGATTTTATTTGAGGACAGTCCTAATTGTTTTTCATTATGTTGAGCCAAAATCTGACCACCAATAACTTACTCCCATTCATTGACCTACTTCTACCCCTCAGGGCTCAGCAGACCAAATCTAATCCCTTTTATATATAACACATTTTTAAAAACTGAGAATTGTTATCACTCCATCACCCCTCCCCAGGTCTTCTCTCCTCCAGGATAAACATCCTCATTTCCTTGGCTCTTCACATGGTATGGTTTCCAGTCTTATCGCCATCGTGTTTACCTTCCTCTGAATGAACTATAGCTTGTCAATGTCCCCTCTATAATGTGGCACTCAGAGCTATACAAAATACCACAGATGTCTGACCACACGAAGTGTATATATACATACACACGTATGTGTGTATATATATATACATATATATGTACATGGAAAGAGAGCTATAGAGCTATAAAGACAGAATAGAGGGAGATATAGATAAATAGCTCTAGATAGAGCCACATAGATCTCTGTAAAGTATGCATGTATGTATGTACATCTATATTCTCTCCCTTTCTGGAGATGATAGCCTCACTGGAGTTTAAGATTTGCTTTAGCTTTGAACTCTATTTTTGGTCCCATGTTCCCTATCCTTTCTCATCTGGGGTAGTTGGGTCTTTAAAGCAGGACTTGATACTTACCCCTATTAAAGTTCACCTTTTTATTTTTATTTTTTTGCTTGTTCCAATAATTGGTGTTTATGGTAATAGTGCTGTGAGATGATTGCATTATAGGAGTTTATATTAAACAATCAGCCATGACTCATGGAGATGTGATAAATGAACATCTTTATATTTATGATAAATGAATAAATGAACATCTTTAAAGAGTTTTGTACCGTGTGTTAAAATACAAGTCATCATCACTATATCACTGTGATTGGCACATGCCAAATGACATCAACTGTTAAAATCAACATGAAGTCAGCAATAAAAGAATTGGATTGGCCTGAAAGCTTTGGTGAAATAAAATAATTTGTTGTTGTTGCTTTTAATTCCATGATTCATAGCAAAAAAAAAGGTAGTGTGATTCCAATACTGACGTTGGAATCAGAAAACCTTGGGTCTAATCATGCCTCAATCACTGGTGGAATGTAAGTCCCTTACTCTCTCAGAGTCTCAGTTTATCTATCCACAAAACAGGGATGAATGATGTAATACCTACCTCCACATCACTGAGAGTGCTTTGCAAACCTTAAAGCACTGAAGAAATATGCTGTCTTATTGGAGATAAAAACAGTCATCTCCAGTCTCAAGGTATAAGCTTCAATAGGAAATATGGAAACTGTCAAAAAAAATTGTTACATGTTCCACTAAGCCTTAGAAATCAATGAGATAATATGACATATTCTACAAAAAGTACGAAGACTGCCACAACAGAGACAACTAGGTGTAGTAGATAGAATGTTGCACTTGGAGTAAGGAGGGAAATGGAGATTTGAATTCTGTCTCTAACACACTTTACTAGTTCTTTCTTTTACCCTGGTCAAGTTGATTCACCTCTATGAGACTCAGTTTCCTCATTTCAAACTGGGGGTGATAATGCCTGAACTACCTACTCCTACAGAGTTGCTACAAAGCCTAAAATAGATAATACATGTAAGGAGCTTTGCAAACTAAATACTAAGTACTAAATAAATACTAAGTGTTATTATTATATAGTAGTAGGTTCACTTCTGGTTTCTATAGGTTAATATATGGCAGTATTCCCATTTGAAATATTACATGTAATTCTTTCTAAACTAAAAAACAATTCTTCACGTGTCACGTGTACAAGCAAAATCAAATGGAGAGCTAAGGTATTTGTATGATAAATTTCGGCTTTTAAAAAATTTGATAAGGAAAGAAGGGAGTTAAGATCTGAATAACTGTATACCTCTCTTTCACAGCCAGAGTATGGGCTTTTTCCTAAAGACTTGGAATGCACAGATTTTTGCATGTACCATTTCTCTTTTTTTTCTATCTTATTCAACGTCTTCCTGCCTATTGAATGCCCAAAATACATCTAACAAGATCTAAAACATTTATGTAGGAGAACAATAAATTTGGATATGTATCTGAATAAAAGCTTTTCTCTAGAATAGTTTGGATTTTCTTAGCTCCAGTGAAAAATAGTGTGACACCTGGATCCTTCTATGGTCCCCAAATCTGTATGCACATGAGATATTCAGATGCATAATGTTGAAATGCCCCTAGAATCCTAATTGCTATTCTAATCCACCATTCTTTGGACCATGTAGATGAGTCATAGAAATAAGAACAGACAGGAGACTCCAAGGGCCCAAAGCCTAGAGGAAACAAGGCTAGCAAGAAGAACATCAAATAGTCAGCCTAATAAGAATCAGGAAGGGTAAAAGGAATTTAATTAAGGCCGGCTCCACACTAGCTAAGTCAAGGGAAGAACTGAGAAAGCTATATAATTCAAGACAAACATAATTCAAGACAAATAAATCTTCACTGCAACTACACAGATAATTGAAGCAAAACTCAGGAGGGTTTTGTCTGGATTTTCCAGGCATATGCTTCAATTTTCCACATTGCTAGAAACTGATTGAGTCAACTCTGCCTCTTAATTTCCTTTTCTGATTCTTCAGTTTTCTTAGACATTGGCAGGGAATCTGAATAAAGTGGATGGATGTTCATGAGATGAATCAGGATTCCCGATGAAGTTGAGCCTGTATGACCAAACTAAAAACTCTGGTAGTACAATTTTATTCAACTTAATGCATCCTGACCCTCCAGTCAGTGCTTCTGGCCTCCCCAGAATTTTTAAAGCCATAAGATCATGTATTTTGAGCTGGACGGGATAATATAGGTCCTACCTCTTCATTTTATAGGAAACCTAGACATGGCTTCCATTATGCCTCTTTCTCTCTATGCCCACCCCCATTCTTTTATCCCTCCCCCCACCTACCCCACCTGCCTTCATGCTGACAGGGCCCAACCACAGCCTCAACCACACTTTGACCTCCCAAACTCTCAGGGGTCTAAGGATTACCCTGGTGTCGTAGGGACACAGTCTTATTACTCGGCACTATAGCTCCTAAGCACCCCACTGAAGTGCTTTTAAAAATCAATGACAATACGGACTCTTAAACATGAAACCTTTACTAAGTGAAGAAGCAAAAAGAAGAATAATCATAACACTTATCCACCCATAGACCATTGCCCACCCATAGAAACCAGGCTCATACTGTCCTAGAAATGCATAGTATATCCCTGGGGAAGACTGGTCACAAATTTGCAGAAACCTAGCAGGAAAGCGTACGAGTAAGGAAAACCATGTTCCTGAGCCAGTTAACAACTTTAGGCATCAGGGTCCTTGGCCTCTTCAGGAAACAATCTCCACCACACCATTATGAAATTATTCCTTTACTATCTGCTCCACTTTTGATCCTCACAGCTCTCCTGCTAGACAAAGTTATTTCTCTGGTACTTCTGAACTACTGATATGGTAGTAAGCTTCTTTGGCACACAGCTACCCTTGGCAAGATGCTGAGAAGGTGTTACACTCTTTTGAGCAAAATATATTAGAATGGCTCAAAACAGTTACAAAGCTTATCTTTTCTTTCCCCACCCCTCTCCCAGGCTGTAGATGCCCCTAGAGAGCAATAAGCTGAGAAAGTTCTTCATATAGCAGATGATTCTACTTTCTTCCAAATATATTCCAGCAATTTGAAAGTCTATCTAACATCAGTGGACATTCTCAGATGATTCGGCCTTTCTATAGTCAATCAGCTCTCGGCAAAGCAACACTTCTCTTCCAATCAGCATGGCTCTCAGAAAAATAGCTAGTCTGATCATCAGTTCAGCTCCTATTAACTCCAATTTCTGTATTACCTTTTGTATTTAGCTTCTCTTATCACCTTCTATGTTTTCTCTCCTTGGCTCCTCTCTTGACATCTAGTGTTGTATCTCCAATTGCCAATTGGATATCTCAAACTGGATGTCCAATAGATATCTTTAACTCAACTTGTCCACATCTGAACTGATTCTCTTTTCCAAGAAACTCTCTCCTCTTCCTAATTTCACTATTACTGTCAAGGGTATTAACTAGACTCAAAACCTAGATGTCATCACATTCTCTCTCCTCTTTCATATTCAATAAGTTTGCAATTTCTGACATTTCTACCTTTATAATATCTCTCACATATGTTCCCAATTCTCTCTTCTGACACTGCAACTGCCTCAGTGTAGGCCCTCATCACCTATTACGTGGACTAGTCTTACTAGTCTTCTGTTTAGTCTTCCTAACTATACCAAAGGTCTAACCATACTGAAAGAGAAGGGGGGAGGGAGTGGTAGGGAGGGAGAGAAAGAGAGAGAGAGAGTGAGAGAGAGAGAGAGAGAGAGAGAGAGAGAGAGAGAGAGAGAGAACATCAGAGGATGAGATGAATAGAGTGCCATGGAAGCAATGAACTTGAGCTTGACAGACTTCAGGAGATAGTGGAGAACAGAAGAACTTGGCATGCTGTGATCCATGGGGTCATGAAGAGTTGAACATGACTCAAAGACTGAACAATAACAAAAAAATACCAGACTCCCCCCCACCCCACCCATTCAATAAATTCCAATGGCTCCCTATTATCTCCAGGAGCAAATATTCCCTAATATTGTGCCATTCAAATCCTCCTAGAGGATAAAAGCCCAGTCAGTTAAGGAAATGTAACTTAATTGTAACTTCTTGTAACTTAATTAGCCTTTGGCTATCCTTCATGGACAACTAACAACAAGCTGGATTCACATGATGATTCCTCCTTCACTTGTTTCCTTAATACACGATACTCTGTACTGGTAATAGCTCTGGCTTATACTGCCTTACCACTCACCTCCTGAGTTTACTTCTGGGCAGAGACAGTCTCATCATTGAAAAATGGTTAAAGGATCAGGAACAGAGCTTTCCCATGGCAATGTCATATTGTCTAATGTGTGACTCTCCTCCCAAAAAGCACCCACCAAGCATGCCTACTTAATTTCCACACGGAAGAATAATGTCTGCTCCCCATCTCCTTCAGTTCTTTTCATCTGATCTTAGCTTTACGGGCAAGGTCAACTAAAAATACAAGGCCAGGCTTGTCAGAGGAGACAGAGCTATAATACTATTTATAGCTGACACAGAAGAAGGTGAGTAGATAGCAGAAGTCAGAAGATCCAATACAAGGTACCCAGTTAATGGCTGTTAACCTATGTCATATAACACATAGGTTAGGGGGAGCTGGAGGGTGATGACACCACCACCTTCCCTATGATTCTAGACACAGTCACACCCCTCCCAAATTCTCAACCCTTGGAGTGCTTAAAATGATTCATCAAACTGCTTACCTGGCCATGTAGCAATATTTCACACAATTCATTCTAGTGCTTTCCCTATGTTGATTATTTCCTATTTATCCTATAGATAACTTATTTGAATATAATCGCATGTTGTCTTGTGAGGTCTGTGCAGGCAGGGATTGTCTTTTGCTTTTCTTTTTAAACTCATTGGTTAGCCCATAGAGGGCACTTAATAAATGTTTATTTATCACTCACTGACAGAGTTCTTACTTTCATATTTGCATAACGGTATTGGCCATGTTTTCATGACCCAAAGGGAAATGGAAGAGAAACAATTAATTACCTGTGTAGACAATTAACTGTGTAGATAGCTAAACTGGTTCCCCTTCAGAGGATAACTATAGGTCTATGCTCCTAAAACTAAAGCTCACAAGACCCCTGTTGGTGCATTTATCTTTCCATAGTCACACAGATGACGCAATTAGCTCAAAGGATTTTACTGAAATGTCATAACTAGAAAAAGAGCAACAACTCATTTCCCTCGAGATTCTGAAACAAATTCTCCCACAGAAACACCCATTATCAGGAGGGGATGTGGATGCACATAAAGGACACAAATAGAGAAGTGCACAACTAAGGAACAAGCACAGCCGAGGCATATAGATGGGTCTGCTCATGTTTCTGATGAGTCAAGGCTGAAGATGTCTTCTAATGCTCCTAATGCTCTTGGTCTCAGTCGCCTCTAGGCTCTGCTCCTCAGGTGCTACCTTTCCGGATGCTTCCAGACATTTAGCCATACATTGCTCTGCTGGCTAGCAAGTTGTTGCCATGTACTGCTTGGCCATAGCTCACACTGCCTCCAGCTTGTGACTCAGCTGAACCAGGACATCTCTGGGGAGGTAGAGTGGGAGGGGGGCAATGCCAGCAAATATCTTTCGTAGGAGGAAGGAAGATGGAAGGGAGGATTGCTACCTATATGAACAATTTTATTTTAAAAGTATATTATGTACCACTACCAGGTCTGTATCCCAAAGATATGATAAAAAAAGGAAAAGGACCTATACATACAAAAACATTTATAGCAGCTCTTTTTGTGGTGGCAAATAATTGGAAATCGAGGGGATGCCCATCGATTGGGGAATGGCTGAACACGTTGTGGGATATGAATGTAATGGAATGCTATTGTTCTATAAGAAATGACAAGCATGAGGATTTCAGAAAAACCGAGAAAGACTTACATTAACTGATGCAAAGTGAAGTGAGAAGAACCAGAAGATCACTGTACACAGTAACAACAACATTATGCAATGACTTTGATAGACTTTGATAGACTTAGCTCTTCTCAGCAATACAGTGATCTAAGATAATTCCAAAAGACTCACAATGGAAAATGCTATCCATATCCAGAGAAAGCATTATGGAGTCTGAATGCAGATTGAAACATACTGTTTTCTTGTTTTTGTTTTTTCTTTCTCATGGTTTTTCCCTTTTTTCTGATTCTTCTTTCACAACATGACTAATGTAGAAATATGTTTAATATGATCGTACATGTATAGCTTATATCAGATTGTTTGCTGTCTTGGCAGTGAGGATGGAAGGGGGAAGAAGGGAAGGGGAGGGAGGAAGAAAAAAAACTCGAAATCTTATAAAAGTGAATGTTGAAAACTATCTTTACATGTAATTGGAAAAAATAAAATACAATTAAGTGGAATAAAAATGTATATTACAAAATTTATGGGTCCATGTGAAGTATACTGGCTTAACAGTGAAGATTTAGAATAATTAGCTTACAACATTCACCTTTTCATAAGAAATATTGTGATTTAAAACATTGAACCATTCAGAACCAAAATGACTGTCTAAATTTGGATTACTGTTATAATCCAGACAACGACTTCAATTACAATTCTGTACATTGAACCACTGATGGTTAAAGAGTAAATTCTCCTGCCCATCCTCTTGACTATTTGCAATACTATTTGCCAGATATTCCCAGAAAATGGTTTCTATCATGATGGCTCAGCTCATTCCTATGCTGCCTACAGTCCCTTAACATGCCACAAATATCCATTTTCAGAAAGTATTTTCACCATCATTTGATAGGGGTACCTAGAAGTTAGAACACATGAAACAGCCCATGATCACCCTCCAAAAAAAAGAAAAAGAAAATATTTCCCTTTTTGCAACAGCCTGTGTAAAAAAATAAAACACAGTGAATTAAAAATTTCACTGTAGATTGGAACTCCATTTCTATGCATTTTAGACCTTAATAGAAATTCCTTAACACATCCTTTATATTTCCATTACAGTAAAATTAAAGATTTACAGCTAAAAGAGATTTCTGAGGTCAGTTAGGCCAACCCCATCATTTTATAGTTGAGGGATCTGAGACCCAGAAAAATTAAGTGACTTCCTCGAAGTTATGTCAACAGTAAGCATGGAGCCAGGATCACTGTCTCAGAGTCTATCAGTTATGAGATAATGGAGAGTAAGAGACAAGGCAGTGAAAATGGTCAAGAAGAGTCTAGACTGGGGGTGAAGCCAAGATGGCGGCTGGTAAGCAGGGACTAGCATGAGCTCCGTACCGAGTCCCTCCAAAAACTTATAAAAAATGGCTCTGAACCAATTCTAGAACGGCAGAACCCACAGAACAGCAGAGGGAAGCAGGGCTCCAGCCCAGGACAGCCTGGATGGTCTCTTGGTGAGGTCTATCCCACACGGAGCTGGGAGCTGGGAGCTGGGGAGCTGGGAACGGAGTGGAGCAGAGCCCAGCCTGAGCGGCGTGGACCAAAGAGACCAGGAGCCGGGCGGAGGGGGCCCTAGCGCCCTGAATCAGTGAGCTGCGGCAGTTACCAGACCCCTCGACCCACAAACACCAAAGACTGCGGAGAAGGTTAGTGGGAAAAGCTGCGGGAGTAGAAAGAGTTCTTGGTTCGGCTTCCAGCCCCGGGGGCAGCGGAGGTGGGGCAGCTACAGCTGTTGTTGCTTCCGGCCCCAGGCCCACCTGGTGGGAGGAATTACGTGGCGGATCAGAACAGGAGTGCACAGCCTGCTGAAGATCTAAGCCCAGTTCGGGTTGGGGGTTCTTGGGGAAGGAGCAGTGCTGGTGTGGCAGAGTCGGCACCTCCCCCCCAAACGTGGAACATAGAACTCTCTAGTCTACAAGCAGTCATAACCCACTGAAAAACTCAAGGGTCAAGTTGGTTGGCTGGGAATATGGCCAGGCAGCGGAAACACACCCAGATTCAGTCTCAGACTTTGGATTCTTTCTTTGGTGACAAAGAAGACCAAAACATACAGCCTAAAGAAGTCAACAAAGTGCAAGAGCCTACACCAAAAGCCTCCAAGAAAAACATGAACTGGTTCCAGGCCATGGAAGAGCTCAAAAGGGATTTGGAAAAGCAAGTTAGAGAAGTAGAGGAAAAATTGAGAAGAGAAATGAGAAGGATGCGAGAAAACCATGAAAAACAAGTCAATGATTTGCTAAAGGAGACCCAAAAAAATACTGAAAAATACACTGAAGAAAACAACACCTTAAAAAACAGACTAACTCAAATGGCAAAAGAACGCCAAAAAGCCAATGAGGAGAAGAATGCCTTGAAAGGCAGAATTAGCCAAATGGAAAAGGAGGTCCAAAAGACCACTGAAGAAAATACTACTTTAAAAATTAGATTGGAGCAAGTGGAAGCTAGTGACTTTATGAGAAATCAAGATATTATAAAACAGAACCAAAGGAATGAAAAAATGGAGGACAATGTCAAATATCTCCTTGGAAAAACCACTGACCTGGAAAATAGATCCAGGAGAGATCATTTAAAAATTATTGGACTACCTGAAAGCCATGATCAAAAAAAGAGCCTAGATATCATCTTTCAAGAAATTATCAAGGAGAACTGCCCTGATATTCTAGAGCCACAGGGCAAAATAGAAATTGAAAGAATCCATCGATCGCCTCCTCAAATAGATCCCAAAAAGAAAACTCCTAGGAATATTGTCGCCAAATTCCAGAGCTCCCAGATCAAGGAGAAAATACTGCAAGCAGCCAGAAAGAAACAATTTGAGTATTGTGGAAACCCAATCAGAATAACCCAAGATCTGGCAGCCTCTACATTAAGAGATCGAAGGGCTTGGAACACGATATTCCGGAGGTCAATGGAGCTAGGATTAAAACCTAGAATCACCTACCCAGCAAAACTGAGTATCATGCTCCAAGGCAAAATATGGATTTTCAATAAAATAGAGGACCTTCAAGCTTTCTCACTGAAAAGACCAGAGCTGAATAGAAAATTTGACTTTCAAACACAAGAATCAAGAGAAGCATGAAAAGGTAATCAAGAAAAAGAACAAGAAAAAGAAATTGCAAGGGACTTACTAAAGGTGAACTGTTTTGTTGACATTCCTACATGGAAAGATGATGTGTATGATTCATGAGACCTCAGTATTAGGGTAGCTGAAGGGAATATGCATATATGTTTATGTATATATATGGGTGAATGTGTATGTATGTATATATCTATGTGTATATATATGTACATATATATTTAGAGAGAGAGGGAGAGGGGGAGGGAGAGAGAGAGAGAGAGAGAGAGCGCAGACACAGGGTGAGTTGAAGATGAAGGGAAGATATCTAAAAGAAATAAAATCAAATTAAGGGATGAGAGAGGAACATACTGAGAGAGGGAGACAAGGAGAGATAGAATGGGGTGGATTATCTCGCATAAAAGTGGCAAGAGGGAGCAGTTCTGCGGGAGGAGGGGGGAGGGCAGGTGAGGGGGGAATGAGTGAACCTTGCTCTCATCAGATTTGGCCTAAGGAGGGAATACCATACATACCCAATTGGGAATCTTACCCCACAGGAAAGAAGAGGGAAGAAGATAAAAAAGGGGGGATGATGGAGGGGAGGGCTGATGGTGGTGGAGGTAGTCAAAAACAAATACTTTCGAAAGGGTGACAGGGTCAAGGGAGAAAATTCAATAAAGGGGGATGGGTTGGGAAGGAGCAAAATATAGTTAGTCTTTCACAACAGTATTGTGGAAGGATTATACATAATGATACACATGTGGCCTATGTTGAATTGCTTGACTTCTTAGGGAGAGTGGGTGGGAAGGGAAGAGGGGAGAGAATTTGGAACTCAAAGTTTTAAAAACAGATGTTCAAAAACAAAAAAAAAATTTTTACATGCAACTAGAAAATAAGATACACAGGCAATGGGGTGTAGAAATTTATCTTGCCCTATAAGAAAGGAAGGGAAAAGGGGATGGGAGGGGAGTGGGGTGACAGAAGGGAGGGCTGACTGGGGAACAGGGCAACCAGAATATATGCCATCTTGGAGTGGGGGGAGGGTAGAAATGGGGAGAAAATTTGTAATTCAAACTCTTGTGAAAATCAATGCTGAAAACTAAATATGTTAAATTAATAAATTAATAAAAAAAAGAAGAGTCTAGACTGACAGGTAATGGGCTGACAAGGGAAGAGTATAGACCTCAGGAATTACCTAGAGACTGAGAGTAAAGAAGGAACCAAGAAACTGAAGTTTGATGAAATGACTAGTTCAGAGTCAAATTGTACCATTGGTCAGAGCAAGGCAACAGGCAGAAACTAGATGAGCAGACAGTAGGGCATTAAGAACATATGGAAGAGCAAAACAAGCAAGTATAGGCTTAAGAAGGTCTAGGGGTTCGTTGTTGTTTTAATATACTGTTCTTCCATTCCCCTCAGAGCAGTAGAGTATTTAAAAATTGAGTTGGATAATCTCAGAGTTACTCTTTGAGAAAAAAGTGAAGGTAAGTGGCTTTAAAATATCAACCACCACTTTGGGGATGGTTTTATTGTACCATGATTGCAGAAGAAATGAGCTGAACAGTTTAGTGATAAAATAAATTCAAAGGAAAACATAATAAAGATAACAATGTGAGGTAGACAATGATGGTCAAAACTAAAGATAGGAGGGAAATGATCATGATAAACTAATAGAAGTTAGGAGATAATGACAAGTTAATTCACAATAAGAAATTATAATGATAAAGTAATGTGAGGTAGGAGACCATTTCTAGGTATATAGATTAGACCACAGATTTGATTGTTATATTTGCTGGAGAAGTTCGAATTATCTCAACTCTCTGTGGTGGCAAAGAACTGAAAATTGCAGACATGCCCATCAATTGGGGAATGGCTGAACAAGTTGTGGTATATGAATACTACTGTGCTAGAAGAAATGATGAGCTCCATGATCTTTGAAAAACACGGAAAACTTGCACGAAATAATGAAGAGCAGAATGAGCAGAACCAAGGGAACACTGTATACAGTGACAGCAATATTGTTTTAAGAATAACTCGGAACAGATAAGTTGTTTTGACTATTATGAATACCCAAATTAACTATGAAGGACGTCTGAAGAAAGACACTATCTACATCCAAAGAAAGAACTGATAAATAGAATTATCTATAGAATAATTTTACCTGTCTATACCTATTTATGTCTAGTCTAGGATGGGGGAGGGGAAAAAGGAAAAAAAAGAAATATACATGATAATTTTATTATCTATTTCAAAAGAATACCAAGTTGTACAGTTTTGTATGTGCAGTTTCATGCACAATCATCTTTTTTATAACTATGGAAATGCTTGTTTTATTCCATAAATTAAAACTAAAATAGTTTTTTAAAAAGTAAACAATTAGAAATCTTTTTTGCGATTATGAGCAGGATGAAACCGGTTTTGAGAAAGAGCAATAAAGGTAATTGAAAGGTAAGGAAATAGGACTTTTTAGAAGGTTGAAGGAAATGACTAGCCAGGATCACAAAGTCTGTATCCAAGAAGAAGGCAACAGGCCACGACAATGGTCCAAATCTGAAAAGCCAAAATCGAATAAGGAGAAATGCCAAAAATCCTACCCTCGTATCAAAGAATCAACTATCCATGTGGAAGAACAAGGGAAATACAGCTGAACTACACCTTTCACAGTTCATCGTCATTTGTCACCTTCATGCTAACGAGTCTCAGATCACTTACATAGCCCTAGCCTCTCTCCTCACCTCCGGTCTCCCATATCCGAAGGCTTATTGACCATCCCAAAATGGATATCCTAAAGACACCTTAAACTAAATAAATCCAAATCATACTTCATTATCTTTCTCCTCAAATTCTCCCTTCTTTCAAACTTTCCTGTTACTGTTGAGGGTTCTACCATCTTTCCAGTCACCCTGGACTCAACCCATAAGTGTTATCCTTGACTCATCACTCATACTCACCCTGTATATCCAAGTCCTATTATTTCTACCTTCATAACATCTACCACATACATGTCTTCATTCCTGCAGCCACTACCCTGGTACAGTTCCTTATTACCCTATGCCTGGACAATGGCAAAAGCTTGCTGGTTGGACTCCCTGTCTCAAGTCCTCCCCAACTCCAGTCCATCCTTCACTCAGCTTCCAAAGTAATCTTCCTAAAGTATAGGTATGATCGTGTCACTCCCTGCTGACACTCAATAAACTCCAGTGGCTCCCTCTTATTTCCAAAATCAAAAATAAAATCCTATTTGTCTTTCAAAGCTGTTCACAACCTCTGATTGAGGGAACAACCTGGCATGCACATCATTATGAGAAAGTGATTCCCTTTCCCTGGAGTGCACAAATTCTCCTGCCTCTCTTCCCCACCTCTCATAGAGGTCACTAGCTCTCATACACGTTCCCTATAAGAAGATGAATGAAACTTGGCATCACTTCTTCCCTCACAGGAAACAGCAAGGCACCCTGAGGGAGAAACAAGAAGGATCATGTGCCAGGCAAGTCAAACCACCACCTCAACCACAATCTCTCCTCAGACCTTCATGGAGAAATATCAGGACCCTGAGCCCAAGAACATTGGGAATGCCGGGGCTCCCCAAACCACCAGAAATGCTTCCACATTCCATAGCCATCACAGCCATCACTGAGATCACTGAGGGGAGAAATCATCGCAAAGGTGGGGGGGGTGCCGTCACCTTCCTCATAACCACCAGCAACAACAGCTGACCAACAGCCACCAACAGTCTGATAGGCACAGGAGCCCTGGAAGTGACAGAACCTCAGACTATCAGTCTTCCTTCTAGTCCAGCCCTCATAGCCATCATCTAAGGACGCAATTCCTGTGGAGAAGGGGCTAACCATCCTCGCCAATGGACATACACAGAGTGGGCAAGTCAGCTAGCTGAAACAGCAAGGCACCATGAAGGAGAGACAGTAGACAAGATGTTCCAGGCAAGTCAAACTACCCCCACTACATTGGTTATCATCTCCCCTCAGCTATGTGCCCAGCAAAGTACTCATTTTGGAGGATACAAAGAAAAAAGTGGTCTAGCCAGTGCCACCAACTACCAATTAACTTCCATATATAGGGCAGGCAAACAAGCCCTGATGAAGCAACAAGGCACCCTGAGGAAGAGACAGGGAGGCAGCATGTGTCAGGCAACTCAAATCACCACCTTGCCCACCTTCTGTGTCCTCAGTATAGCTTCTGTGCCTTTATCCAAATCATCTATAAAACTTTTTAAACAGCACAGATCAAAGCATGTTGGACCATTAATGACAATTCCTTGAGGCTGGCCATCCAATCAGCTCTGAATTCATCTCATTGTATTATTGTCTAGTCTTTATTTCTCCATCTTCTCCACAAAAAAATAACATGAGATACTTTATCAAAAACTTCACTAAAAGTTAAATAACCTATATCCACAGTATTTCTCTCATCTACCAGTTAGGTGATACTGGAGGGGGGAGTGAGGGAGAAGGGAAGGAGGGAGAGAGAGAGAAAGAAAGAGAAAGAGAGAGGAGGGAGGAAGGAAGGAAGGAAGAAAGGAAGGAAGGAAATAAGGAAGGAAGAAAGGAAGGAAGGAAGGAAGGAAGGAAGGAAGGAAGGAAGGAAGGAAAGAAGGAAGGAAGGAAGGGAAGGAAGGAAGGAAGGAAGGAAGGAAGGAAGGAAGGAAGGAAAGAAGGAAGGAAGGAAGGGAAGGAAAGGAATGAAGGAAGGGGGGAGGAAGGAAGGAAGGAAGGAAGGAAGGAAGGAAGGGAGGAAGGAAGGAAGGAAGGAAGGAAGGAAGGAAGGAAGGAAGGAGGGAAGGAAAGAAGGAAGGAAGGAAGGGAAGGAGGGAAGGAAGGAAGGAGGGAAGGAAAGAAGGAAGGAAGGAAGGAAGGAAGGAAGGAAGGAAGGAAGGAAGGAAGGAAGGAAGGAAGGAAGGGAAAGGAAAGGAAAGGAAAGAAAGGAAAAAAGAAGAGAAAAGAAGTTGAGTCTGGAATGACATTCTTGATGAAACCATTCTCTTTGTAAGCACTACTCTTGTTTTTATATTTTTGCCAATCATTTCTTTAATGATCCATTCTAAAATTTTCCCAGTAATGTATGTCAAGCTTAATGGTCTCTAGTTTGCAGACTCTGTATTCTTCCCTTTTGGGAAAAGTGGAATATTTGCCTTTCTCTAATCTTGTGGGAACCTTCTCATTTTGCACGATCTTTCAACTGTCAGTAAGAGAGGCTTAGAATTTTTCCAGTATCTGAGGATGTAGTCCATCCAAGCCAGGTGACTTGAATTAATCAAGGGTAGACAGATGGTCTCTTACCATCTCTCACTTACCGTGGACATAAATTCTCTGTTCGTTCTTAAATAATTGCCAGTGTGAAAGTCAGGGGTGAAAAAGAGAGAGAAGCAAATAAGAAATTCTATCTTCTCTTCTCATTTACAATCATCCCATCCTGAAATAAATGTCTTATCCCTTCCTTGACCCTCATTTTTCCTAATTTAGCCACATCTAATGATCATAACTGTTGCTACGCTCAGGGGTCTAGGGTAAGGTGCCTTCTTCCTCTCCACTAAAATGGTACACCTGCTCTGGACCTTTACATTTGGTCTGGATGGGGTTCACTCACAGGGCTTCATGACTACCTAAAACAAGAGTCATATTCCTTTACTCCCACTGTTTGGCTTGTTCCACCCTGGTGTGTTGGGCAAATACACCTCAGAGGCCAATAAGGGGATTGTTTCATCATCCCTAAAGAGGTTGAGTCATTCTGTGCTGACCAAAAACAAGCAGGGCACCTCTGCCCACTCTCTGTGGGGTAGCCCCATTATATTGAAATAAAACTTTGTTGTGGTTGTTACTGTCCTTGACTTCCCTTACCAGCCTATGCTGATTCTTGCTTGGCATGGTAGGGGGCGGGGATTCTACCCACCAACGGTTCATAAAGACATCTGGAGGCAGAATCACTAAGTATCAAGGGGCCCTTTCCTCCCCCTCCCCTGCCCTAAACTGCCCACGACCCATCTGGACACTGAACAAAACATACCAAGATCCTCTGAGTTTTATCATCTACCCTGCTGCTATACTTTCCAGACTGATGGCCTAGTAATGCACTCAACCCCTGGGACTTACCATCTGCTGAACTCACCCAGCAGCTAAACTGTTTGTGGATTGACTCGTGCAATTAGAGTGTGAGTTCCTTGAGAGAATAGACTATCATCTCATTTGTCTATTTGTATCCCAAGCACTCCGCACAATGCTTGACACATACTAAGTGCTTAACAAAATTTTAAGTTTTTATTCATTCATTTATTCAAAGATTTAGTACTCCTGGTACTATTTTTACAGGAACATTCCATATTCTCATATTCACCCTTTCTTACTGAAACTTGCTTCTATTCTCTGTACATTTGTTGTTTGTTTCTGTTTGTTTATTTCACTTAAATCAGTCAGTCAACAAGCATTTATTAATTATTTACTATGTTCCAGGCACTTTGCTAAGCTTGCGGAAGGGGGGTGTCTAAGAAATGCAAAAAGAGTCTCTGCCCTCAAGAAACTTATAGTCTAGGTTGGTTTGTAAGTTTCCAATGTATCCTCCACTGATCTCTTCAGACAAATCCCTTTTTTCATTTTCATGGGATCATTTCTCCTGGAGGTAAGGCAGGGCTGTCCAACTTTAGGTTATCTTAGGGCCGCATTAAAATAAAATAATTATTCAAGGGCTGCACCCAGAATAAAAAATACAGTACACTAATAGAAAGTGGGGGAATGCGCACCATCAATATGACGGGCAAAGGTGCAAAGCACGAAAGCAACACAAAACAACAAAGTGACAACACAACAGCATAAAGGTAGGTGCATATTGATTAGTCTGCATCTTACAGATGGAACGCAGCCCACAGATCAACTGAAAATTCCGTACAATATGCTCCGCTTAAAAACACCAAAGAAAATTAACATCAATGAGATTATTTATTAGTGATGGAATTAAAAAAATCTAATATGCATTCCATGCAAATTATTATTTTATTTTTTCACTTGTGAAAATTAAAATCCACAGGCGGGCCACATAAAATTGCACTGCAGTTCTGCATGAGGCCCGCAGACTGTATTTTGGACAGCCCTGAACTAAGGGACTGTTCATTTTTATCTTTGCATCCCAGCACTTAGGGTAGTATCTGGCACACATTGAGTTCAATAAACGTTTGTTAATTGATTAATTTGAAGTGGCTGGGCTTAAATTAGAACCCAGATCTCCCAATTATGAGTCATTTTTTCTGGTTCTGTTCAGTACACCACTTGGAAAGTGGATGAATGAATAAACCTGCTGGGAAAGTGGAATGAAAGGGGAGAGAGAATGGTATGTTTCTGCCCAAAAAAATAATATTGACTTTAGATTATGAATCATCTAATTTACAGCTGACTCAATGTCTCATTTTCACCAGGTAACTGTCCATCTTCTCCTTTACTTTGTGCTATGTTAAACCAGACTTTGAAACTGATAATACAAATAATATTTAAGGGATTTTTTTTGTAAAGAAGACTTTTAAATACTTGATATGATTCTAAGCCTCAGGGTTGAATTTTACAGAAAATATCCACTAACTTCTAAACCATGGAATGTATACAGACCTCTGACTTAGCATATAAAATCATATGTGGCTTGTATGCATCCCTCCCCTCTATTTCAACATAGTTACTATGTTTGTAATGATATATTTCTAGTAGTCTACCATGTTGGATATAAGTGAGTGCCATAAATTGGAATTTTTAAAACCCAGCAAAAGGCCCATAAAATAATATTGTCACCCTATAATTCTTCCTTGACATATTTTTAACTTCATTCCTTTTGAAAATATTATATATACTTCTCTTCTAGATAAAATATGTTGCATACTTACAACAAGAAGAAAGGTAACAGCAATACTATGCTAACAGTTTATTTTAAAAATTGAGACTTTGGAGATCTAGGTTTTTGTCTTTTTTTAAACCAGTTCTGCTGCTAGTTAACTAAACTTGAACAAGTTATTTAACCACTGTAGGTCTCAGTTTCCTTAACTGTGAAATCACAGGATCATATAAGAGACTAGATAACCTCAAGGTTCCTTTCAGCTTTATGTTTTTGTTAGGTAAAACCTTGCCGTATTGAATTGTTGGGGGGAAGATCCATCTTAAACGGTGAAAGTCTAAATTTAGTCATTCATTCACATTTGTGTTCAAGGCAACACATTAAGAGGACAGATTTAAAGAGTACTAGAATTGGTCATCTTGTCCTTGCCAATTCTAGTTCTGTAGGAGCAACCATATCCTTTACATACCAATCTTGTAAGTTCCACCTATCATCTATCATCCCTGCTATGGAGCCTGCCTAAAATCTCTTCGTGTGATAAACTATTTCTAGTATACCTGCCAACCCAATCTGATGAGGAACTCTCCCTTTGTCAGGCAATCGCTGGGAAATTCTGCACGTTATTGTTTTCCTTGACACAGGATCTGAGTTATAAAATGATCTAAAGAGTAAACAGTTGATTTTCAAGTAAGGAGAAATGTAGATCTACACTAGCCAAATGTTTCTTAAGAGATGAACTTTAATGAACAGATAATTATAATGTTATTTATATATAAATGTGCGCTTCTAAGTGCTTTAAAGCAGTTTCTTCTTTTAGATACTAAAACGTACTACATGCCATGAAGAGTGGCCTATATACCTAAGCTAGGGAGAATGTCAAGTGAAAGGTTTATTTGGAGAACTTATGAAGCCTCCAAGATTATAAACTCCAATGTGATTGTAAGTTGCATGAAAGCAGATTATGTAATTAAAATAAATCTTTGTATTCCCAGCACCTAGAGCCATGACTTTAAAAAAAATTAATTTGTGTAACTCCTGTCCCAGAGGGCTCTCTCCTTATTGGTGGAGATGAATGCCCTGCCCTGCTTGAGGAGTAGGGCAATGTTGGCAGCAAGAAAAAAGCTTTAGTTCTTATCCAGTCTTCTTCAGCATACAAAGGCATGATGATTTTAGATATATGGGTCAAGGAAGTACCATAGAGCTGGTAAGAAACTCATTTTACTGACCTAAGATGACTGTAGATGTCACCAAGAAGAGCAAAACTTGTGCAGATGTGTGCAGAGGAAAACATTACCATTTCATGCTGCATGCAAATATGCAGCATATGGGAGACACTGGCACAGTACCATCCAGCATGCCATGCCCCTATCAAAGAAGGCGCTGTGGTCTATGAGCAAAGCAGAATTGAAGTAGCTCAAAAGTGCAAATTTATAGACGTTTCCACTCCAAATGTTCATATGGACTTTTGGTGCCTTATCTGTGGCAAAGCCTTCTGAGCTCATATTGGTCTGATCAGCCACGATCAGACACATGGTCCTTTGACCCCAACATAGTGATGTCATTTTGGTCCTCTTCGAAAATGAAGGACAATAATAACCATTTAGGGCATATAAGTACCAGTAAGCCTTTGGAACTTGTCTATCAAGTTCTTTGGAACTTGACTTTCTATCCTTGAAAGGAGATAGTAAAATTATGAGTCATATCTTGGTGGTGACTGACCATTTGGGTATGGCAAGCATACCCAACCAAAAATTATAAAGCATCCACTGTTGCTTAAGTGTTATGGGAAAAGTATTTTTCAGTATGTGGATTTCCAACCAGGATCTATTCTGACTGAGGTAGGGACTTTGAGAGCAAGCTACTCAAGGAAATGATGGCCTTGGTAGGTATCAAAAAGTCTAAGACTACTCCTTATCATCCTGAAGGATACTCTCAGCCTGAATATTAATTGCACACTGTTGAACATGTAGGGAACTTTGAAACCAGAAGAAAAGGCTCAGTAGAGTCAACATGTCTTATTTGTAGCATATTTAAACAAATTCCCCAGGAATGAGGCTATGGGCTTTACACCATGCTTGCTCATGTTTGTGCAAGAATCATGCCTGCCTATTAACTTGTATTTTGGTACCTTCAATGAAGGAAACGATACGACTACTCACACTCAGTTTATCTCTCAATTGAAGGAGAGACTGAGAGATGTCTGCCAACTAGTCATAGCTTTAACTCAGAAGATCTGTGCCAGAAAGCAAAGATGTTATAATGCCAGAGCGTAGCATTAAGACCTTCAAAAAGGAGACAGAGTTCTACTGAGAAACCTTAGCATTCAAGACTCACGAGTGAGCTGACCGATGGAAAGCTAACCCATACAAGGTAACTGAGAGACTGAGCGACTTACCTGCTGACAAAATAGTTCGAGAATGGAAGGGGTCCTACCGGTGCTATTCACTACAACCATGTACTGCTTATCAGAAAGCTAGTTGGCTTTTCAATGAGCAGGTGGTAAGAAGTAATGGACACTCACCTGAGAAAAGGCTGAGAGAAAAGACATTTTCCACCAGCTGTGCAAAGACCTCTGATCAAAACATGGGCACTGAAAGCGATGCATTCGTGAAGGAAACTGTGTTATTGTTACAGGACAGGACCCGATACCACCACCAAGACTCGTAGGGTATCAATTCTATCAAAAATATAGATGGCCAACCTGGAATGGTTGTCAGCCCAGAAGCAGACACACAAATCTGCAATGATTCTGATGGTCAGCCCATACCAACTGCTAGGTCAGGTGTAGGAGCTGAAAGGTGTCAGTGTCAGGAGAACTAGGCCTGGTAGACCAGTCACTAAGCTAAGTCATGATGTTATAGGTAAACCTGAAGGTATAGTTCCACATGTCTCTAGGTGACAATATTTGAGGTTGCCTTGTGAAATGTGCATATACCAGTGAATTACTGCAAGTTTGAGTGTGCTGTTTTTAGTTTTGCTGCTGTTCGTTTGACAACGTTATGTGTTATATTCATGCTACAGCAACGTATGCTTGTTGATTGTTTTGTATATATGCTATTTCTTATTGACATGTTGTACTTTATTTAGAGGCCTATTGATAGTGTTATTAATGCCTAACTAGCTTTGCTTTGTTAGTTCACCATGTTTATTGTTTTTGATTGATTGCGGTATACTATGGATAGGCGTGTCCTTTCGAAATGAGCCTGTTATGTTGTCGTATTAGTATACACCTAGGTAACGCTCTGTATAGTACTATATCTCCTGCATGTATCGTTAATGTATTTTTGTTTTATTTCAGCTTCAGTGTGAGAGAAATGATTATTTCTTTTTTATATTAATAGCCAATTATTGAATTAGAACTAAGGTTTTTCCCCTTCTTTTTCCTCATTTAGAAATCAACCTCCGTAGGCTATTCAGACAGCCTTTGAAGTGCAGGGCAAATAATGAGGTGAAATATTGGGTGAGACACACTAAACTGGGAAAACTTAGATATAATCAAAAGGTAAAGAGATTCTAGTAATGTGAAGCCCAGAACATTGTGCTTTAGTCAGACAAGTCTGAATGGTAGTGGATTCCCCCTTTTGTCTGGATTACCCTAGATGGGGGAGGTATGGGTATAGATAAGTCTCTTTGAACAAGACTGAGTGATCAGAGTCACATCCCCCAAACCCTCATTAGAAAAAGCCCACCTCTCATTATAATATTCAGTCTCTCATTACTTATTAACCAATCAGAATTGATTTCCACCCTTAGGAACACCCACTCTTCCAAGGGCATATAAGCATTGTGTGAGTTCTATGAGAGGTCTTGGGGAATTAAAAAGGACCCCTTTTATTAATTATCCACTAGCTTGATTAATAAAATGATTAATTACCCAGAAATTATGTCTCTTGAACTTTTTTAATACATCACAGGTACCAAAAGCTTGGTTACCTAGAACACCATGAAAATAATTCTTATTTTAGAGCACTGATGTTTGTTTTTATACTTCATTCTTAGAGGTTTTGAACTTTCCCAGATGATCTTTGCAAGGGACTACAAAAAAGTTTCAGTGTGGGGAAGGAATGTAACCCTTTTTCCAAGACCCATTGATATGGAACTCTGTCCTCATTGGTGGAGATCAATGCCCCATGCCTTCATATAGGGGGAGTAGGGTGCTTCAGTTCTTATCCTATCTTCCTCAGGACTCTGAGCTTCAACTCACTGTGGCCAGAATGGCCTTTGTTTTCTTTGGATGGCTCAGTTTACCTCATTGGGCCTTGCTGGGTCTGCTGCTCCTCTTCCGGGGCAGGAAACCCAGACACCATGCCAGGAAGCAGAGAACTTCCTGTGTGATGAGTCATGGGGCTGGCTGAGGGGAGGTGTTAACTCCAGAGCCACGCTCTATTGGGTGTTAACCTAGTCTACGCTAGGGGGAGGGGCCAACTCAAGAACCAATCGGCCCTGGTCATTCAGGCAGCACTTGATGATGTCAAAAACTCTATAACAGGGGAGAGGACAGCTTGAAGAGCCCTTTTTTCCTTTTCCAGTTGGCGCAGGAGCAGTGGCAAGCATGACTCTGGGCCAGCCCTTGCTCTCGGGCTGGCCCAGATGTTGGTAACCATGAATTGTATTGGGTCTATCTGTTGATATTTGTAATTTGTTTGTATTTTGTTTTGAAGTTTGGGGTGCTGGTTCGTTTCCCCCGAACTAAATGAATGTTCCGAACCTCAGGGTGCTGGCTTTTTCCCCTGAAGTAAGTGAATGAATCTGTATTTCGTCTGTCTCTTGATGCTTGCCTGCATACTCCCCTGAACTAACTGAATGCTGGTGTTTTTTCCCCTGAACTAAATAAATGTTGTCTGTACACTAACTGAATGCTGGATTAAAGTAAGCTGGTCAACCCTTCACCGTGCTCTCCTTGTTTAAGCAGATAAAAAGAACCTGTGCTTTCCTGGCATGCCAGCAGCCTCCTGGGTGCTGGCTGTGGGAGGGATCTTACGCCCCCACAGGAGCTGCTAGCCAGATTATTAAAACACTCACTTTGAGTACTTCTACTTTCAGCTTCAAGAGGGAAGATAGAAGAAGCCAAACCCACTTCAGGTTGTCGAAGGAAAGACTCTGGGAAGACAGGAGGGGAACTAGCTGTCTCTATGTTGTCTCCAGTTTGCTACACCAGAGACTTTAGGTGAGATCTAGAACTCTCTCAGTTGACCTAAGTCATCTCACTCCCAATGGAAGACCTCTTTAATTCTGTATTGTCTGGTATATATTCTCCTATGCATACCTTCTCTGACTTCTGTTTTGCTATGATTTGGATAAATGGGTTTCTTTGCTATTCATTATATGTGCTCATTGTAGGAAAAGGGTCGAGCCTTGGATGTAGAGCTTGGGGTCTCCTTTCCACCAGTAATGACACGGTGATCAGAAGTTCAATTGACCCTGAGTATATCCCCTAGATTGACAATCTTTAAGAGAGCAGAGATATACTTCTAGCCTTGTACCCACTCTCTGTGAGTAGAAGAAAGTAGCCTCCAGCCTCAACTTTCTGCTTCCTCTCCTGGCAGGAATTAAAGTTTCCCTTGGAGAAGGGTAGGGAACAAAAGACTAGAGATTTCTGTCTTTCCTTAGAGTGACACAAAATGATAAGCCTTGCTACATGTGGGATGCTACTACATGAAGAGCTCTCATTTCTAAACCACATAAGGTCACAAAGTACTATGTCGAGTTGTGGCTGGCTAACAATCACATAGCTAGTAACTATATTAGATGGAATTCAAACCAAGGTCACTTGATACTGGTGGCACTAGGACTATCCACTACAATGTGCTGCCTGTTAAAATGTCAACAATGTAAAGAACACTAGATTTAGAGTCAGAGAATCTGGGTTCAAATCTCATTTCTGCTACTATCTATCTCTGTGTCATTTTAGTTCCCTGGGCCTCCATTTCCTCATCTGTAAAATGAATCAATAATCTCTAAGTCCTTTCCATGGATCTTTAAATCTATGATAGTACGACCCTATCAGTCCAGTTACAACTAAACAACATCCTCTTCTGATGGCTCATAATGGAATGGAAAGGACCTTCAATTCATTAAACCAGCAGAGCCCAAGTTCTGACAGGCCCTACAAGGCTAGAAATTATTTACCTCAGTTCAGTTGTCTATCTAGCCAAAGTCCAGCCTAGCTAATATTAGGAAGGTTCATCACCAGGTTGGCATCAGAATGCTGAATTTTTCATCCCCAATATTAAGGCGTAGAGAAGTTGCTATGTGAATTAGTGAAGGGATATCCATTCTGATGAAAACATAGATCCATTAATATATTCAATATTATATATTCAACATTTGCAACAAATATCAATCAACTCAACAAACATTTATTAAACACTATTATTTACAGGACACTGTTTGAGGTCTTGGGGATACAATGATAAAAACAAAAGTCTCTGCCCTCAAGGACCTTACATTGTACTAAGGGAAAATATGTGTGCACAAATAAGTAACTACAAAGTATATACAAAATAATACAAAGTAATTCTGAGAGGAAGGGAAGAGAAGGAGAGAGAGAGAGAGAAAGTTGATAACTAGAGGGAAATCAGGAGAGGCTTTTGGTAGGAAGTGAAACCTGAGCCATAAGAGCTAATAATTCTATGAGGCAAAGATGAAGAGGGATATGGGCAGAGCATTTGTGCAAAATCATGGAAGGAGGAAATGGAATATCATATAAAGGAGACAACTAGCAGGCTAGCTTGACTCTAACGAATAGCTCTTCAAAGAGAATATCAGAGTGGTTTTATCTATATGTCTGAGATTGTTGATATTTCTCCCGACAACCTTAATTCCAGCTTTTGATTCATCCAGCCTGGAATTTCATTTGATGTACTCTACATATAAGTTAAATAATATGTATATATAAGTATAATATATACATAAGTATAATAATATATAGTCTCGTCATACTCCTTTTCCAATCTTGAACCAATCAGTTGTTTCATGTTTGATTCTAATTGTTGCTTCTTGACCCACATACAGCTTCCTCAGGAGATAAGTAAAATGACTTGGTACTCCCATCTCTCTGAGGACCTGCCACAATTTGCTGGGATCCACACAGTCAAAAGCTTTAGAGTTGTCAATGAGGCAGAAGTCGATGTTTTTCTGTAACTTCCTTGCTTTCTCCATAATCCAGCAAATGTTGGCAATTTGGTCTCTAGTTCCTCTGCTTTTTTGAAAGCCAGCCTTCTCTTCAGATAATTCTTGTTGGTATTTCTGGTAATTCTCACATATTGTTGAAGCCTAGCTCACAGAATCTTAAGCATAACCTTCCAGGCATGTGAAATGAGCCCAATTATTAATAGTTTGAACATTCTTTGGCATTGGGATATAAACTGACCTTTTCCAATCCAGTGGCCACCGTTGGGTTTTCCAAATTAGCTGGCTTATTGGTCAAAACACTTTAACAGCATCATCTTTTAAGATTTTAAACAATCCATCTGGAATTACATCTCTTCCATTAGCTTTATTGTGTGTAATGCTTCCTGAGGCCCACTTGACTTAACTCTTCAGGATGTGTGGCTCTAAGTCAGTAAGCACACCATCATGGTTATCAGTGATGTTAAGATCTTTTTGTACAGTTATTTGTATAGTTTTGTATATTCTTGCCAACTCTTCTTAATCTCTTTTACTCCTATTAAGTCCCTACTATTTTTGTCTTTTATTATGCCCATTTTTGCATGAAACATTCCCTTGATATCTCTAATTTTCTTGAAGATACCTCTTGTCTTTCCCATCCTGTTTTTTTCTTCTATTTATTTGCATTGCTCATTTAAGAAAACCTTCTTATGTATTGCCATTCTCTGGAATTCTCCATTCAGTTGGATATATTTCCCTTTCTCCTTTACCTTTTGCTTTCCTTCTTTCTTCAGCTATTTGTAAAGCCTCATCAAACAACCATTCTGCTTTCTTATTGTTCTTAGGGGGAGGGGAGAATGTTTTTTTGTTGTTGCCTCTTGTAAAATATTGTGAACCTCTGTTCATAGTTCTTTGGGCACTCTGTTTACCAGATCTAATCCCTTAAACCTTTTCATCATTTCCATTATATATTCAGAAGGGAGGTTATTTAAGTCATATCTATATAGTCTGATGGTTTTTCCTACTTTCTTCAATTTAAGACTAAATTTTACAATAAGAGGCTCATGATGTGAGGTATAGTCAGCTCCAGGTTTTGTTCTAACGGTATAGAGCTCCTCCACCTCTGGTTGCAGATCTGATTTCGGTTATCTGATAATGTCTATATCACCTTTTGGGTTATTGAAAAAGAGTGTTTATTATGACCAGTGAGTTATATTGACAAAACTCTATTAGTCTCTGCCCTGCTTCATTTTGTACTCCAAGGCCAAACTTGCCTATTAATCCAATTATCTTTTGATTTACTGCTTCAGCATTTCAATCCCCTCTGATGAATGTGACATCTTTTTTATGTTATTTCTAGAATGTGTCATAGGTCTTCTAGGAGTTGACTTTGGCCTCTTTGGTATTCACGGTTGAAGCATAGACTTGTATTACTGTTGATGTTGGATGATTTGCCTTGGATTCAAATGGATATCATTCTGTTATTTTTGAGATTGTAACCCAGTACCACTTTTCTCACCCTTTTATTGACTGTGAGAACTACTCCATTTCTTCTAAGAGATTCTTGCACACAGTAGTAATAGTAGATGTAATGATCACCTGAATTAAATTCACCCATTCCCATCCATTTCAGAACTTTCCTTTCATCACCAAACACAACCATGAATTGTATTGGGTCTGTCTGTTGATATCTGTAATTTATTTGTATTAATCTTTCCATCTCCTGTTTGACTATGTCCAGTTTACCTTGGTTAATAGATCTTACATTGCAGGTTTCTATGCAATATTGATCTTCACAGCACTGAACTTTCCTTTCATCACCAAACACAACCACAACTGAGCTTCCTTTTAGTTTTGGTCCAGCTGCTTCATTCTTTCTGAAGTTATTTGTAGTTACTCTTTGCTCTTTCCCAGGAACATATTAGACACTTTCCACCCTGAGGGGCTCATCTTCCTATGACATATCTTCTAACATTTTAATACTGTCCATGGGGTTTTCTTGGCAAAGAATGAAATAGTTTGCCATTTCCTTCTCCAGGGACCACCTTGTGTAAGAACTCTCCACTATGACCTATCTATACTGAGTAACCCTGCATGGCACAGCTCATAGTTCATTGAACTATGCAAGCATCTCCACCACAACAAGGCAATGATCCAGGAGGGGACCATATGCCCAGCAGGCAAGTATGGAGTCCAGAGCAGCAAATGATGGTTCCAATGTCAGTATAACCAAGACATACTTTGGCCTGGTCTGAACCTATGATTTCATTGGTACGTGAACTTGTGGTAAGGAAACATACTCCCCAAAATGCACTTAGGCAATACTTCTGCAACTTAGAGAATTGACTAGGGAGTACTTAGTGGTTAAATGACCTGTCAGTATGTATCAAAGAAGATTCCAGAGGTCTTCTAGACTCTGAGATGGACTCCCTATCCACTATGCCATGCAGCTTCCCAAGAGGAATATACCTAGTCAACTGAGATAATGATGCTATACTCTGTTCTTCCATTCTATCCTCTTGGTGACATACATGGACCATTTGAAGGGAACTGGAGATATTTAGCCTGTAGAAGAGAAGACTAAGAGAGGATGGAGATAATAAGACATAAATATTTGTTTCTCAGGAAGAGGGACTAGAATTGCTTTGCTCCCCATCCTTACCCAGATGTATAACTAGGGCCAGTGGGGGGCCAGTAGTTGAAAAGTCTAGTTTCAGTAAGATATGAGGGGACACTTCCTGACAATCAGAGCTATACAAAAAGAGAATGGTCTGCTTTGGTAAATTGCAAGCTCTCTTTTATTAGAAGTGTTCAAATAGGAGTTTGATTCAAATAGAAGAATGATTACTTGTCAAGGGAGTTATAGAGAGGATTCATATTTCAGGTAGGGATTAGTCCAGAAGACTTCTTAAATCCCTTCCAAAGCTAAGGTTTTATGATTCATGGGCATAGAATCATGGGATTTAGTGCTGGAGCGTACTTTATAGGACTAGTCCAAGTCTCTGATTTTGTGAATTGGGAAACTGAGACCCAAACTGAGGTGAATTGATTTGCTCAAGATCACACTGTTAGTAAGTGGCAGAATCAATATTTGAACTTGTCTTCCATCACCAAATCTATCATTTTTCCCCACTATACTATCCTATCTTCTGATCTGAGATCAACTCATAATGTAGTACAAACTTAGAATCATGATATTTAAGTTTAAATCCCACCTCTCAGCCTCTCCTGATCCCTTGCGGCTCAAAAATAGAAGGGATTTCAAGGACAGGATTCAGGAAGGCAGCTCTGAGTCAATATACTTATGCTTGTGGTTCCTTTCAAACCTCTGGAGAACAGAACTTAGATTATAATGGTCCACGATGTCCCTAAGTGAGTCATGGGTTAATTTTATTCATAGTCATAATAAATAGCATAGTTTAGTGGGAGAGGTGTCAAACTCAGGGCCCATAAGGCTATATGTGCTCTGCAGCCTGAACCAGATTAAAATGTAATTGGGAAATGTTTAACAAAATAAATACAGATATACTAAGACATAGATAATGTTCATTTGTGGTTTTCTATCTATTTCTATTTGAATCTGACACTACTTTGGTATAGGGCATTTTGTTGCTGTTGTTTCATTTCAGTTGTTACAGTCGTTTCATTCATGTCCAGCTCTTTTTGACCCCATTTAGGGTTTCTTGGCATAGATACTGGAGTGCTTTGCCCTTTCCTTCTCCAGCACATTTTACAGATGTAGAAACTGAGGCAAAGAGGATTAGGTGACTTGCCCAGGGTCACACAGCTTGTAAGTATCTGAGGCCAATGGATAGAGTGATGGATTTGTAATGAAAAGACCTGGGTTTAGATCTTAGATGTACCACTTAACTAACCAAACAAACTTGGACAAATCACTCCTTTTGGCCTCAGTTTCAACAGCTACAAAAAGAGAAGATTGGTCTACAGGTGACCTCTAAGGTCTTTTTTGGGCCTAAATATATGGTCTTATGATTAACTATCTGCGTGACCTGGAATAAGTCACAACCACTTTGAGACTCAGTTTCCTCATCTGTAAAAGGAGGATAATAATACGTGTACTGCCTCATTTTGCAAATCTTCAATCAGGTTTCAGCTGCCTGAATGGAGGAGGCAGGCCACCCTGCCTCTGCATACCTCCTTGAGCTAAGACCTGAAATTCTCTTCAGTCTAAACAACGATCAAAAGTACAATAACAATCTACAGTTGGTCTTGACTCCAGAACTACACAAAAAGTTAGCCAGAAACCCAAAAGAACTGGCAAGGGACTGCCAGCAGGGTTAGGCTACTAAGCTGGCAGCCTCCCGCGGTACCCAGAGATGGGCCAGAGACACATACGGCCTGCAGGGCACTTTGTCCGAAAGCAGCAAGAGCCCACATTTTCCTTCTATCGCTGCCCCCCCCTCAAAACCCCAGCAAGGTCCGAAAGCCCCAGGTGGTCAGAAAGCACCAGGATGATGACTGTGGACACTCCAGGAAGGGTCAGTAACCAGAGTGTCAAAAACCAGTCAGGAAACAAGGGACTCCCAAGTCCCTAGGACTCCATCCAGAGATGCCATAGAGCAGCAGTCCTTGCCTTTTTGTGCATCATAGACTCTTTTAACAGTCAGAACCCCTTTCAGATTTATGTTTTAAAGTGTATAAAATAAAATAGGTAAGATTACAAAGGAAATAAATTACATTAAAATTGTTATCAAAATATTTTTTTTAAAAAACAAATTTACAGTTCACAAGAATCCATTCCATTAAGGGCCCCACAGATCCAGCTCAATGAACCTCAAAGATCCAAGGGGATCTAATCCTAGAAGATGGAGGTCAGTACTAGAACCCTAATGACTCAGGGCAAGGCCAAGGCAGGCTTGCACACTAAAAATCCTTCCAGTAGGGAAGCTGGACCCTTACTCTGGCAAAAACCCCAGTTTAAGAATTGAAGTTGGAGATATGAGTAAATCAACAAAGACAATGACCAAAAACAAAAAATTTATTGTAGATCTAGAGATTCCTTCCTCAAAAAAAAATCCAGCCTTGAAACAGAGTGATTTCATAACAACTACAAGCAGACACTCAATGGAAAAAAATGGATTTTCCACAAGAACTACATGAATATCTAAAAGAAATGATGCAAGGGATTTAAAAATGAAATAAAAGCTCTGATGGAAAGAGGTAGAAGAAAAATAAATAACAGAAGAGAAAGTGTTCAACCTCACCCCAATGAAAGAATAGACCAAACAGAAATCAATGACTCTAAATTAGAATTAGAACAAAATATTAGAGGAAATATTAGAACAAAATCAACAGATTAGGCGAAAATTGAAGAAAATTTAAGATATTTGTTATAAAAAAATTACCTCAAAATCAGGTCAAAGATAGAGAATTTGAGGATCAGTGGACTCCCTAAAAATATTTTTAAAACCTGGTCACTATCTTTCAAGAAAATATAAATGAAAACTGCCTAGTTCTATTACAACCAGAGGGCAAAATGAAGATAGAAGGAATCCACTTATCATCTTCTGAAAGAAACTTCAAAAGAAAAAATCCCATAAATGTCATGGCTAAAATTCAGAACTTCCACATCAAAGAAAAAAATACTACAAGCATACAGAATGGAAGAGTTAAAATGCCAAGGAACCACAGTTAGGATCATAAAAGAGGAAACCTTAGAATAGAATATGTTAAATCCAAAAGGTGTAGGTTTACAATCAAAAATAATTTACCCTGCAAAACTTACTATAATCCTGGAAAGAAGGGAGGAGAGCAGTCAAGGACAGGATCTTTAATGGAATAGAGGTCTTTTAAGCATTCCTGATTAAACAAAAAAAAAAAAAGACCAGAACTGAACAGGATCTTTGAAACACAAACACAAGAGTCCTGAGAAACTTGGAAATATAAATTTATTTGTGTAATTGGAAGGAGTTATATGCTGCTATTCTAATAGGGAGAGAAGAAATGTGTCCCTTCAGAATCTTAACAGGATTCATATAGACTGATACAGGGGAAGTGAGTATAGATGCATGTATCTGGAAGTATTATAGAACCTGCAGAGGGTTTCAGCTAGTTGCCTCACCCTACACATACCCCTTATGGGGTCTGAGATCATAAAACAAAGAAGGCTTGTTCAAGGTTCAACATCCCTCCTCTCCAGTGGCCTAAATATTCTACCAGTAATCTTAATATGCTCTTAATTTGCTTAATAAATTCTTTATTCACAGATGGTGCCAAGCTAAACTTTAGTATACTCCCTATCCGTATTATCATAAATTCTGAATTAAAGTATTTCATATTAGTAATTTTTTGCTATTTTCACAAGATAAGAAAAGCTGGCTAGTCTTTGGGAAATTTTATAGTTCTTTTAATGACTTCATTTCACCCTATAACAGATGTGTGTGTGTGTGTGTGTGTGTGTGTGTGTGTGTGTGTGTGTGTGTGGTGTGTGTGTATCTTAACACTAGTATTCCTCTGGTCATGCCACATAACTCTGAGTCTTGGAATACCATAATATCCAAAGAATGAAAGTTTGAAGATCATCCAAAGGGCAATAGAAAGGTGCCTGGTAGACATGAAAAGTCTGCAAGACACTATATATACAGGCCCTCATCACCTCAGACTAGATTATTGAAACTGCCTTCTGATTACCCTCCCAGTCTCATTTCTTACCACTCAAGTCCATCTTCCACTCAACTATCAAAGTAATCTTCCTAAAATGCAAGTCTGATCATGTCACCCCACTCCCACTCGATAAACTCCAGAAGTTCCCGATTGCCTCCAGGATTAAATATAAAATCCTCTGTTTGACTTTAAAGCCCTTTGAAACCTGTACCCTTCCTTACCTCTTTTCTATCCTTTTTAAGCCTTACTCTCCTTCACACTCTACAAATCAGTGATACAAAGGCTTCCTTGATCTTCCTTATTCAAGTCTTTACATCTCCCAGTTCTGTACATTTTCATTGGTTGTCCATTTCTGGAATTATCTCCTTCCTCAATTTCACCTCCTGACCTCCCTGATTTACTCCAAGTCTCAGCTAAAATTTTGCCTTCCATAAGACAATTTCAGTGTCTTTCCTCTGAGAAGAACTCCAGTTGATCCTGTATATAACCAGTTTGTACATGTTATATCTCTCCCCTTAGATTGTTAAGTCCTGGAGGGCAAGGACTTTTTTTTTGCCTTTTTTGTATTCTTGGTGCATAGCATAATGCCTAGCAAGTAGTAGGTACTTAATAAATGCTTGCTGATTTGACTTGGCACATAAAGAAGTATCCAGGAGAAACAGCATCAGAGAAATGTACAAACAGAAAAAATACTCTAGTCACCTAGTGAGAATGAAGAATAATTGATAGGAAGCCTATGTGATCCTTTGGTATTCCTGCAATATCAAGGGAAGAAAAGAAGAGCCCCACTTTGTTTAGTGAGCTCTTACTAGAGGAATTACAGAAAGATCATAGATCAGTCAGTCAGTCATCATTTATCTATTAAAGTGCTTGCTATGTGCCAGGCACTGTGCTAAGTACTAAAGACACAAAAAAAGACAAAAACACTGTCCCTGTCCTCAAGGAGCTCAAATTCTAATTGGAGAGACAACAAGTGAATAACTAGGTACATACGTGGATTTTAGAGGGAGTAGCACTAGCAGCCATGGGCATGTGGAAAAATCTCTTTTAGGAGGGTGAGATTTGAGCTGGGTCTTGAAAAAAAACCAATAAAATTGTGAAGAGAAAGTGGGGTCAGTGTAGCTGTATCGTAGAGCAAATGGTAATAAAGTTTAAGAAGACTGGAAAGTTGACAAGCTTTAAATGTCCAGCAGGAGACTTCATTTCTGACCCTAAAGGGAGATACTGAGTAGGGGGGATGACTTGGGCAGACCTACACATTAGAAAAATCACATTGACAGCTGGGTACAGGATGGAGTGTAGAGATGGTTGAGGCAGGAAGCCCATTTGGAACACTATGGCCAGATCTTATTTAGTGTGAATAATGAACCCCTGAAGTGCTTAGGTGTATTTGAATTCACATTATTCAAAATTATAATTATATAAAATATGGTAATTGGGTGCAAACCCAAAGGAATTGTGCAATGCAAATTTGTATTTGAATAATGCAAATACTTCAGAGGATTCATTGTTCTCACTAATTGGGAACTAGCTGTATTGCAATTGTCCAGGTGAGAGGTGATAAGGACCCAAAAATATGATGGTGGCTAGGTGAGTGGAGTAATGAGACATATTATAAAGGTAAAATAAATGTAAAAAAAAAATTGGACGGATATGTGAGGGGAAAGTAAGAGTCGCACAAAAGTTATAAACTCAAGTGACTGGGAGAATGTATCTACCCTAGATACTAAGAGGGAAGCTTAGAAAAAAGGAGAGTTAGGGGTTAGGGGAAAGGGGGAAGTGGAGAGAGGAGTTCTATTTTGGACAATGTTGAGTTAAAGATGTCCAAAAAACAGATGGCCATGTGAAACTGTAAATCACAGTTCTAGGGCTAGAAAGGGCCCCAGAGGCCATCTAATCCAACTTTACCTTCAAGGAAAATTGATGCCCAGGAAGGCCTTGTTCAAGAGGCAGGATTTGACCCAATGCTCCACTGTACCACATCGTCTTGGACATGAATAACAGTAACCCAGGAAACACAGGCAATAACAGGTTGTAGTCTACATCAGATAGGTCAAACATGTGGCCTCTGGCAGCCTACAGACCTCAACACTTTCAAGTGCAGGAAGGCCAAACTAGACTAAAATATAATTGGAAAATATTTAACAAAATAAATAAAGATACAATAAAACACAGAGAACAATACAGTATGGTTTTCTAAGTCAATACGTGGCCTCATGGATCTTGATCTATGGTTTAGTGACCTCTGTTTTTGAGTTTAACACTACTGGTCTGTATAACAGGAGGGCATGCCTATAGCATAAAAAAGGTTACAAATGAACTTTTTGTCCTCTAATATACAATACAAATAAATGCAAGACGTAGATTATAAATTCTGAGAGATTTAGTAAAATTAAATTTCAATTCCAAATTCTAAAATAGGATTTTCTATTTTCCAAAAGTTATCCACTGTATTTGACATCTTGATTTTCAGAACTATTCTCTTGACACACTGTAACATTTTCTTGCTATTGTGTTGTGTTCACCTATTTCTATTTCAAAGCACTACCCACATTATCTAAAGATACAAATAAAGACAAAAACACTGTCCCTGTCCTCGAGGAGTTCGAATTCTAATTGGATTCTAGAGTTCTAACCTTGGAACTCTACTCCCACCACCTATTTATGGTTTAAAATCTTCCTCTACGTACCATTTTCTTAAAACATTATTCACGTATAATCTTATAATTCTTCTACTTTAGGAAATGTTGGAACCAATGGAAGTCTGGTGGGCAGATCTCTTGAAAAACTGGGCAACAGAGTAAGGTTCTTCTTCGTTCCCAGAGACTTTGGCCTGCTTTCTTCTTGCCTGAGATCATTGTTTAGCCTTTTAAATTTCGTAGCATATCCCTGTTCTATTCCACATTTATGTCATGTGTCATGCTCTGAGGCTTTGTTTTGTATGACCCAAAGTGCCATCTCCCTTCTTTTGTTTCCAAGGTATTTTCCAACTTTTTCTACTCATCAGTTATCATCACCTTTTTCTCTCTGACTGAGCTATTCCTGTTTTTCATTTTTTTTATAACTCCTTTTGATGACTCAGCACATCTTAGTATAAGGATGGGATCCCTCAAGAGCTTTCATATCGATTGGAGGTTTGGAATAGAGATGAAGGAAAACTTCCTAATAATTAGACCTATGTTAAAATAGAGTAGGCTGCCTTATGTGTTAGTGGGGACCTCAAGAAAAAGCTGTACACCCACTTATCAGAGAGTTTGAAGAGGGGATTTTTGGTCAGATATAAGATGGACTAAGTGAGGATTTCTTAACCAGGAGTATGAGAACTTGGGTTTTTAAAAATATTTTTTATGTTTCAGTATAACCAGTTTAATTTGTAATTCTATTCTAGTTTATTTTATGCACTTGTAACATCAGCTTGTCTAATCACCTTGAACATCACCTAACATGGAGGTATTCTGAGGAACCTCTGGAGCACATCCAGATTGCCTAAAATGGAGGCATCTGCTTCCCCTACTAGGTGGGTGGGAGAATAGCATCCTTTGAATGGCTATGTGATATTTGGATATTGACTTCTTTCTGCCAAGCTTGAGCTTCCTGGCTTAGGCTCTTAGCTTTGAACTCTTTAAGGAGTGAAGATCACAGTTCAACACATTTTTACCTCTCTGCAGTCTTTGATATTGTTGGCAACTCTCCTCTTGATCCTCTCTTTTTTTCTAAGTTTTTATGACCCTGCTCTCTCCTGTTTCACCTCCTACTTTTGTGACTACTTCTTCAGTTTCCTTTGTGGGATCTTCCTCTAGGTCACGCCCACTGACTTTGGGTGTCCCTGGGGCTCCGTACTATATTTTCTTCTATCCTTACTCCATGCTCTTTCACTTGGTGATTTCATTGGTTCCCACAGATGTACTTATTGAAATTATTTATTCACCCCCACAGCAGCTGCTAGCCAAATTGTTGAAACACTACCCTAACCTCTTTTCTTGACCGGTAGTCTCCCATCTCCAACTGCCAACTGGACATCTCAAACTGGATGACCCACGGACATCTTCAACACAATCTGTTCCAAACTGAGCTCATTAACTCCCCTCTCCTCAAACTCTCTTCTCTTTCAAACTTTCCTACTGATGTCAAGGACACCATCAATCTCCCAGTTGCCCAGGCTTGCAACCTAGGTGTTGTGCTCAACTTCTTATGCTGTTTGCCAAGTCACAGCAATTCTACCTTTACAACATCTCTCATATACATCTCCTGCTCTCATACGGTGTAGCTGCCACCCTGGCAAAGGCCTTAAGGGCATAAAAGCCCCATCCAGGTGGAGTCATGGTTCATCCACCTTGGAGGATAGCTGAATACCTTGAGAGTCACTATATACTGCCTTATGGACCAGATGTCTTTCTATATGGAGATGAGTAGGGAGTATCTCTATAGAAGTTACAGGCCACTCTATCCTTGTTACATGTCTTTTCTATGTTAGGGCAAAGCAGACCCCATTTTGGTATCTGTTCAGTGCCCAACAAACGTTTCATTCATCCTACAGATAGCATCTGACCACTTATGGTAGACTATAGGAAGCTGAACCAAGTTATCAGGACCATCACAACAGCTGTTCCTGACCTAAGCAATGTTATAACCTAGGTAGTCCAGTCCCAGGATGAATGTTATGGGGTTATTGACCTCACCTATGCTCAATGCTCTATTCTTATGACAGAGACTAGCCAAGAGAAATTTTATTCGCTTGGGAGGGAGTCCAGTATACCTTCACCATCCTTCCTCAGGGCTACTGAAACTCTCCCTCATACTGCCTCATTATGGTGAACAGGTGAAAGAGGACTCCCTTCCTGAGGGTGTTGATGTACATCACTACAGGTCAGATGAGACCATAATAGCAGAAGCCCTAGATCAGATAGTAGTCCATATAAAGAGAGGGGAATAAACCCTAAGAAAATTCAGGATCTAGCCTACTTAGTCAAGGTTTAAGAAATACAATGGGTGAGGAAAACCTAGATAATTATGGGCACAGTCCAGAATAAGCTACTGACACTTGCTTCCTCATATTCTGAAAAGGAAATCTGGAGGTTTACTGGGCTCTTCAGGTTTTGAAAAACCCACATTCCACTGTGAATATCCTGATGACCTCCATTTACTGTAACTCACAAGTCTATTTCTTTCAAATGGGGCCCATAACAAGCAACAGTCTTGGATAATGTAAAGCAGGCTGTCCAGCGCTTTTTTCCTTGGTCCCTTCCCGTGGACCTTACAAAGCCTATGTTTCTGGAGGCCTCAGTCTATAAAAGCCAGACTGAGTGAAACCTTTGGCATGTACTAAGAGATGGCTAGAATAAGAGAGAGGCTTCTAGAACTTCAAGTTTCCCAGAGCAGCCACTCAATATACCATTTTTGAAAAGTAGTTTATATAACTGTTCCTGGGCCCTTGTTGCTGTTGCTGAAGAGTCATTCAATTTCTCTTTGTCCAGAGTTTCCTACTATCACTTGAGTGATAGAAGATGGCACCTTTAACCAGATGGACAGAACAAAAGAAGCTTCTACTGATAAATGGAAATGGTATATTAAACAGGCTTGTCTAAGGATTAGCACCCTTCACAAACATGTGATGAAGTATGCCTAACCGAGGTCTCCAATCTAGATCTTGGAACCCTACCCCCTCTACTTGCCCAGTGGTCTCCCACCTATAAGAAGATGAGTCCTAAGGAATGCCCTTTTGCCTAGCTTCACCTGCTATGAGAGGGGCGTTCAAAATTTAATTTCAGCATTCTTTAATCTGGTAACAATGGTTACCAGGTCCTAGGTCCAAGGGAATGGGAGCCCTGAAAAATACTTCCAGGGAGCTGAGCTCCAAGCTGGAGGGCTGGCATGTGAGAGAGCCTTGAGAGATGGGACAGAGAATATTTTTCTTTGGTGTCCACCTGGCACTCCACTCTCACCTGAAGCTCCAAAAAGCTGTAGCATGCTCAGTGGCTACAACCCAGTAAACTGTCTTAAGGGTAACTTGTGGGCCACATACTTGTCAGTGAATTGGGGGTGGGGGGTGTCTCCTGCAAATATGTGAAGACTTCCCCTTGTGGAATGGGCAGATGAGAACAACTTGTTCCAAGAGCCACAATGAATTCACAATGAATGGTAGTGTTATGAGTATGCTGTGTGCTGCTGTGATTGGCACGACACCATGAAGGCTGGTGAAACAGGTATTGTGGAGCCCTTAGAATTCGGTCAGATATCAAAGAGGCCAAAGTCATCCACTGCTTCCCAGGTCATCGCCAGTTGTCCTGACTTTTGTCTTGTCACTTTTGTCTTGTCACTCTAGAAGAGACAGTAAGGCTGACAATTTTGTGCAACTCTGCCTCACTTCAATTCAGCTCACACAGATGAGTCAAGATATCACCTTTGGATGTCATTGGTCCTCTTTGAAAGCAAAGAGCAAACAACAACAACTTTTCAGGTAAGACAGAGCTATAATTTTTTCCCCTTTTTTTTTCTTTTCCCCCTTAGTACTGCCTACAACAGGATGATTTCTCCAGTAAAAGCTTTGAAAGCATTTAAATAGTGGAAGGTCCTCAAAAACAAAGATGTCAAACATACAACCCCACCCACAACATTTCTAAGTAAACCAGATTACAATGTAATTGGGAAATATTTAACAAAATAAATAAAAATACAATAAAACACAGATAATGTTAACACGTGGTTTTCTAAATCAACATTGTGGGCAGGGATCCTTGTGTACAATTTCTTTTTGAGTTTGATACCACTGTTCTAGAAAATCTTTAGGACCTTGCCACCAAGAGTGTGGTGTGTGATAAGACCAGGGTCCTCCTTGTTCCTTACCACAGGAATTAATTAACCCTAAGGAAAAAAAAGCTTTCTTTCCCCAGGACCTGACTGTCCCCTGCTTCTCTTGGCACTTGTTCCTGGTCATCCAAGGGGATAAAGGGGGCTCTTTTAACTTGGTGGATGTCAGAATATCACTTGAATCACCATGCCTTATCACATCTACTGAAGTTAAGTGCCATTCGCAATCTTCTTTCATCTCCTTATTACCTTAGGGCAAATTAAACCTTTTGTTTATTGTTCATTGTCTTACAAACACCTCTTCTCATCCCAAAACAGAACCTGAACCAGTAAGACATTAGCATTAAGCCCATCCCTAACATACATATATCACCTCAAGCCTGGAATACTGCAGCAGCCTATTATACCTGCCTCAGGTCTCTCCCCACTCCACTCCACCCCCGACTTTGCTGCCAGAGTGATCCTCCTAAAGAGTTGATCTAAATCTCTCTCATGCTCTCTCTGTCACACACACACACACACACACACACATACACACACACACACACATATACACACACACACACACACACACACACGCACCCTTTACACCCCTATTCATCAAATATAAAATCCTCTGTCTTTTAAAACCCTTCATAAACTATCCTGTTTGTACCTTTCCATTCTTCTTACACTTGACTCTCCTTCACAGTTTCTACAATTTGGTGACACTGGCCTCTTACTGTTCCTTGAACAAGATACTCCATGGCCCAGATTTTTGCATTTTCACTGGCCGTCCCCCATACATAGAATGTTTTTCCCCATCCTGCACCCCCTTCACCTCTGCTTCCTGGCATCCCTGGCTTCCTTCAAGTCTCAACTAAAATCCCATCTTCTATGAGAAGCTTTTCTTAGTCCATTTTACTGCTAGTGCCTTCCCTGTGACTTCCTGTGGACTAACTGTCCATAGGGTTTTCTTTGCAAAGACACCGGAGTGCTTTGCCATTTTCTTCTCCAGTTTTAAGCAAGCAGGGGTTAAGTGACTTGCCCAGGGTCACACAGCTAGTAAGTATCTGAGGTCACATTTGAACTTTGGTCTTTGTGACTCCCAGCTATCCACTGTGCCACAGATCACCTCTAGTTTAACCTACATTAATCCTGCCTGTATATAATTGTTTGCATCTCGTCACCCTCATTATAATGTGACCTACTTGAGCACCAGGACTGTCCTTGTTCTCTTCTATCCCCAACACTCAGGACAGTGTCTGGCACATAGTAAGTGCTTAAGAAATGACCGTTGACTTGACTTTACTCAACATTGTCAAAAACACAGGACAAAGGAAAGAAAAATCTTGAGGCCAAAAATAGGGTACATTTGGGTCCATCTGCTTGGTGCAAATCGGTAGCAGTCTAATTCACTGAATGACTGCCACCTCCTCATTTTACTTAGCAAAAAGTACATTCCAAAGATTCTGGGCAAATTTCCCTATTCAAAACAACATAGTTCACACAAATAAGTTCATTAGCCAGAGCTGTTTTTCTCATTGCTTCTTCTTCCTTTTCTTTGTATCCTGGGCCACCTTGCTCTGAGATGTACTTCCTTTATTTATACTGCTCTTCCCTCTGTTTACACCAGAGCATGAAGCAGATTCTTTGATGTGACCTGGAATACAGAAGAAGAAAAAATATTTATTGAAGGAAAACATTCATGTTTTCCACAATTGTTGAGACCAATCTGACTTCATCCCCATTGAGATACTCATTCATTCACTGAAACATTCATTGAGATATAGCTGATCTTACTGAAAACCAACTGATATGAAATTATTTCCTGGCCTATTATAACTCACATGGCTACATGACATTAAAAAGTTTGGTTGTTTAATGATTCATTAAGATTTATACTCTGGTAACTCGGATCACTCTAAATCAAGATAATAGTATATGATAGTGGGGACAACATAAGCTCCAGCTTTTCAGTCCATATTTTTGATCTGCCTAGGACCCAGTGAAAATGTTTTAAGACTCTATTTAAAGATTATTTAACTTGATATTATCACTAAAACTTTAATGTACCCATAATTTACACTTAAATAATAATGTAAATTTTTTAAAGCATACCTCACTGTTTGTGAAGCCTTGCTAATAATACAAAAGAAAATAATCCAAAATTACAGTTTGGGTAGCTTAGCCTGAGTAATGCTGCTTGGCCCACAGGAACTAGGATTTGGCATCACTCTGTTCTGTGCCCATGTACGCAGTTTGTACTGGGTTCAGTCCTGAGGATCTTGGCCTCTAAAAAGGGGGGGGGGGTGATGGAGAGACTAGGTTCCAAGTTCTTACACTTTGCTTCATTAAAATTCTATCTAAGTGTCCCTGGACAAATTTATTTATAGGTTAAGTTATGGATAATATATATAGTTTCCACAGAAGGGGGAAAAGTAAAAAAGAAATCAGTATGAATCAGGAATGGGACAGGTAATATATGCCTATAACAAAAGAAAAACTAAATATAAAAGAGCAGAAAATCACAAATTGACTTAAGATTCAATAACTTAACTTCTAAGTATGTCGCAACCTGTTGAGTGATTAATACCTAAACCTCAACAGAACATAAAGCAGTATTTAGAATTACTAATTAGGTATTCTGCATTTCACTTTGGCTCCGCACTGTCCAAACAACTCCTGGAACACGTCTGCTGGTAAAAGGGCCAAGCTTGGGTCAATAGTCTTGTTGGTTGCTGTCCTCTACTTGGCAGAAGCTTCCCCTGCCACCAGCCCAAGGCCTCTGGATTTCTTGAATTCATAAGGTTGTCTTCAAGTCTAGACATGTCCATCCAGAGAACAATGTTCAGTCACTCAGTCAGTAGAGAAAACATAAAACCATAAAGCAGAAAAGGCATCATCCCAACAGGGCAACTCCAAGCATAATCTATAGTATGTCCTCCTTCATTATACTTCATTAAATTATTAAACAGATTTTGCTGGGTCACTTCCTCATCATTAAATTCTATAAGGTGACAAAGTTGAAGGAAACTTTTGCTTGTTTTTAGAGAATAACCACCAGCTATTCATTTAACCACTATCAAAATGGGACTGACTTAAAAATAGTACTGTTGGAAGGATTACTTGTGTGACCTATCATGAAGTACAAAAATAATATTATGAAAAATATGGAAGTCTCATTTAGTTGCTTCTCACAGGGGCTAATAATCCTAGTTTCCAAGGAACCTCACCGTGAGCATTCCTGAAGCAAGCAACTTCCTAGTAAGCCACAGTAGGAAGGACGGGAGTCCACCTGAAAACGAGGATGGTACAACAACATGAAGTTGAAAAAAGAAAACTGGAATTCCAGGCTTTGACATTTGCTGGTTGTGTGACCTTGGACAAGTAATTTAACCTCTTTGGGCCTCAGTTTCCTCACCTGTAAAGTTTAGTGGCCTCTAAAATCCCTTCCAGTTTTAAATCTATGATCTTATCATCTGATGAATATAAATCTTATAATACTGAACATTTAAGCTGTTGATCTTTCTTCTGCCTCCTCTAGATGCCTGTCCCTCTTTTTGACATTCTGCTTACCTGCCTCTCTGCCATCTATTCATTTATCCTATACAGAAATCCAGGCGATGGATATTCCTTTAAAGAAAAAAAGCATCCCTGTTCCTCCCAAACCCCATATTTTTCCGAAAAGGGGGCTAACTGCTATGAAAAATTTTTGTGATGGGGGAAGGGGAGGTGGGAAAAGGAAAGAGGAAGAGGGGAACTCCAGTCCCACATTCCTTTTTATCTTCTGCAGATTTGAGAGGGTGCAGGCACTGTGGGTTCCTGGACTAGAAGAGCTTAGTTAGGCTGGGCTGAACCCAGGAAAGCCAGGGAGGAAAGCTGTGCCTCCTGTTTACCCAGGAGGGCTGTGCTGATAGCACGTTACTTTAGTTTACTTTGCTTTCCTAGAGTTTATTGTAAAGGGGTAAAGTTTTCGGATCCATCACGTGACCCTGACAGGTCCTGCGTATTGAGAGGCAGACCACCCACACAGAGAACGATGAAGCTGCTTAATAGAAACAGGCATGTAATTGTGAACCCTAGCAGCACTCTGCAGAATGCCTGCAACCTAGCAGGATTATTTTTTTACACTTTCAGTTCCTTTTGTGAAGAAGAAGGAGGAGGAGGAGGAGGAAGAGAAGGAAAAGAAAGAGAAAGAAGAAGAAGAAGAAGAAGAAGAAGAAGAAGAAGAAGAAGAAGAAGAAGAAGAAGAAGAAGAAGAAGAAGAAGAAGAAGAAGAAAAGGAGGAGGGGGGTACAAGAGAAGGGAGAAAGGAAAAGAAATTGATGTGAAGTCCAAGTCCCCCCCACACCCCGTACCCACACCCACCCACCCCTATCTGCTTACCAACAGCATCAGAAGAAGCAGTAACAGAAACGGCCCCACATTCCCTAACTCTCGGGAAGGGGCTCCTTAATGGACATGGTGAGTGAGAGATTTCTCTTTTAACATCCATCCTACCCCCATCCTATCCCAAGAGACTTCTTGCTGGCAGCCACCTTTAGTGCTGATACCTGAGGTCGCCGGCAGGGCTACGAGGGAGACCTAGGGGTGAGAGGTGTCGGGGGTTCATCCTCGCTCCCTGCAGGCAAAGAAAACGGGTGGAACAGCTGGCTCCATTCCTCCCAGAGAAAGCAGCGCTCGCTGAAGGGGGCCGGCTGTGTGTGCTGGCGGGGGGTGGGGGGTGGGGGGTAGGGGAAGGGTAGGGTAGGAGGGGGAAACTGAGAGTCCCGCGGAGCCTCCGTAGCAGCCAGTCTTGCTCGACTTTTTTTTTTATTTAAATGTTTCTCTCCCCCCCACCCGCCTCCCCCTCGGTCTCCCCCCCGGGCTGGAACAGGGGGTGTCTTTGGTCATGCGACTTATCAAAGGCAATTCTCACGGACTAGCTCTTCGCCGATCGCATTTTCACGCCTGGAAGGGTCTCCACCCTGGCTTCCGCTAATCAGCCCCCGTCGGTCCTGGCTATTGATTTGAGACAGTGAAGACAGTTGTTTACGAGCACAGAGGAAGGGGGTACAGAGAAGGGGATGCAGAGACCGAGAGGTAGACAGAGACAGAAGGAGTAGAGAGACAGGAGAAAAGAAAGATGATCCAAAAAATTTTTAAAAGAGGAAGGAAACAGAAGAGGGAGGGGAATAGGAGGAGGAGAAGGAAAGGAAGGGGAAGGGAAAAGGGAAAATAATTAATCTCTAAATGCCACGGTTTAGAGAACACATTCTTACCTTTTCCTCCCTTCCAAACCAACCTCCCTTAGGGGGCATCACCTAGAGTGGAAATAAAGGATCCGATAGTGTTTTCAAAAGGATGAGTACATACTTCCTTTCCCCTCCGCCCTCCGCCCTCCCCCCTCCCCAGACAGACATAGACACACCTTTCCTACCACCCACTGAAACACAGGGGAAGAGGCCAAGGGCCAGGATAGCGCTTAAGTAGTCGAGATTAACTGGTCGTAAGAGATTCACCTTACCAAAAACTGGAAACTAAATCATTGTGAATTTTATTCGGAAGTGTTTGGATGGTTGGGATGGGGGTGGGGGAGAGAAGTGGGATTCTCTAGAAAACAAAGTAGGAAAAGGAAAAGTTAAATCATGTTGTCTGTCCTAGGGTGCACCCTAAGACTCAAGGGTTTGTACTGGTCACATGCTGGAGAAGCAGATGGATGTGGTAGATGTCTTGGGTGTTTGTCAGGATAGCCTGATAAGGCGTTAATCTTGGCATGCACCTATAGACCTGTGGATCAGAGAGGTTGGTTGTACTGACACAGGAGGTAAATAGAAACTCCAACATCAGGACCATCCCAAAGCCTAAACTAGTGAATGAGAGATGTATTTTTCCAAGTTTCTTCTTTTTTTTCAAAATGAAATCTGGTTTATGCATGAACAACCTCCACAATGGATATTTTGTCATCCTTTTGATTTGTGTCACCCCCCCCCAAAAAAAACCAAACATGTGGCTTTTACTTTAAAGGAATCCCACTCAGAGACTTCTAGTTTCATAGAACCTGGGATTTAAAACATACTTCTCCCATTCTTTGCCCCTCCCCCTGTTGGGAGGGTGGAGAGACCTAGTTATAAATAAGAAAGACCCACCATGGGTGACTTTAAATATGTTATAATTGGATAACTTGAGTCTGAAACCACTACAACTGTCGTTTTTCATCACTGTCTGTTGTTTGGTGTTTGTATTTGTGTGTGATTTGGGGTTTGACCTCAGTAACTCAACATGTAATTGACTTCATAAAGAAAGACAGTGTTCTTTAGTATCATCTTTTGTTGTTACCACTTATTTCTGGGTGCTTTGGGTGCATTGTCACAAAACAAGGAGCATTCAACTGTATGTGTTCTGCTTGTTAACAACATTTCTTTACACATGGATATAAATGCCTTTTATTGCATTATCATTTTAAGTTAACGTACTGAACCAAGGTGAGCACCTTTAGGTTTAATATACTCTTACTAACTTTGGAATTTTACTCATCATCTTAAGTACAGTGTGAGAGGTGTATATTACATACACCTCTGGGTCAGGCTATTAGTGTTTTTATGCAACTGGATCATAATCTGACAATATATTTTGATAAAAGTCTACAGTTTGGGAATAGTTTTAAAAAAGATACTTTTTAAATTTGTTGTAGACAGACAACTGACAAATCACAATGAATTAAAATCTTAGTCTTTCCTGCTTTTATCCTTACTTCACATACATACATGGCAACACACACACACACACACACCTTTTATTTTCCTCTGCCTCTGCCACAGTGTATAAAGCCCTATTGAGACATGTAGGCGTGATGTGTAAACCGGATTAGCAGTATGAAAGAAAGACACACAATAAGCTTGAATTGTTTTACTTCCTTTTCATTTCTCATGCCTATATCTCTAATAAATTTGTTGCTCCAGCAGTGGGTCAAAGGGATCATGTAGCAGAGCTTCTTTTTTTAGTGAAACACCCAATTGTAGAGATCATGAAAATGAATGGTTCACCTTCTGCCAAAGACAGACAGAGAGAGAGGTGTATAGATAGATATATATGTGGGTTATATACATATATGTATAAGTATGTATATAAAGATTGTAGATAGCTATATAAACATCTATACATATGTGAATTTCAATTTCTGTATCTACAGAGATGTTGTTCTGGTTGCATTCAATAATGATTCCAAATACATTAAAGTAACAGAGTCAGAAACATATTCAGCAAGGGGAAAAACACCCACACCACAATCATTTTTGTGCTTTATTCAGAACTGCTTTGTGGACAAGCCTTAGTGCAGCTGATTGAGATCTTCAGCAGTCTCGAATTCCCTGGCATTGTGGCTACTGCAGGAAGTATAACTCCCACTACAATTTAATTTTTTGGGTGCCTTCACGAATGACCTTGGTCTGCTGAATGTGGAGATATCTGGGGTGCCGGTGGGACATTTCTCTCCCCCCCAACTCCTCTCTGGGAGCTCAATAAATGCCAGTGCTCCTGGGTTTGTGCTGTAGATCTCTCTTTTACTCCTTTGTAGAGTTTGGGGCAGCTTCCCATTAAAGGAGATCAGGGGTAATTAGCAGCATTATTTTGACAAGTTGGGTCGAGCTGTTCCCTTTCTTATATCCCTGAGCAGGGGGAGAAGGGGAGGGGGTAAGTGGAGGAAAAGAGAGAAGGAAAGAGAGTGGGGGAGGGAGAAGGAGGTCAAGCCCAGTGTCTTGAGATTCTATTGCAGCTGAATACTTTGTCAACCCTGAAACTTTGTAGAATCATATTGTCTAATTTCTGTCTGTAGGCTCCACCTTTCCATTCCTTCAAGAGAATCTGTAAGGAAATACACAAACATTTATAAGGAGATAATATGGCATTGTTGAGGATCAAGAAATGCAGCGAATAGTGGAACACTAGATTGTCAGGACTCCTGGGATCTGTTTGAGCCGTCTCAGCACTTAAACTCATTTTATGTCCTTTGGCAACTCACATTTGTATTTCAGTTTTACCCTCTATAAACAGAAATGATATTACTATCTCCTATGAAACTGACAGCAATATTATAAGGATCAGTGTGCTGTGTCAAAAGTTCTTTGCACTTCTGAAAAGTAAATGCAATATACAAAGCAAAGTGTTACTATTGCATTTGATTAGATTAGAGATGGTTGAAATTAAGCAAAATAAATACATGCTGAAAATTGTGAATTATAAGATAAATGCTTGGGCATACTTATTCATTTGATGTTTGCATGGATGGCATTATACAAAATGCAACTTAGGGTATCATACAAACTACATTTGATCAAGTATTGAAGTCCAAGGGTTATATTGAACATTCAAGGAGGTAGTGAGGAGTGAACAACATTCCAAGAGATAATTGGAAGGTCATTCAGTTGTTCATGACCATACTGTGTTCTATTCCTCAATTTAGCTGTATCTTGCTTTGCTCACTTCCCTCTATAATATTCAAGAATACAGGCCAGATGTTTTTTGTCCATGTCCTATTGCATTTGGATAATCAAATGTAGATTTCAGAACTGTGTTGTAGGGCCATGGGAAGTTAAAGTGTTGGAGCAGAGGAAGGGGGAATAAAATACAAGGAGGGATTCTTCAGAGTTCACAGAATTTAAGTAGAGAACTAGAGGCCTGGATTTTATGAAGTCTTTGGACCACAAGGGAAGAAAAGTTAACCCATGTATTGAAATGTGGTCTAAAAGGAATATTAAAAGGGGCAAATCAGATGTTCCTTCATCTATACTGAAAAGTTCTGCCAGTCCACAAGGTCTCAAGTAATCATGTGTTTGACAAATCTGCACGGGAAGCTAAGGAATAAAGGCTAATAAAGGACTCTCACCAACAGACACCTTAGCAGGCCCTGTTTATCCAAACCAGCTCCATATCAGGTCTGTGGGATCCTTGTGATTAGTCGAAGTTAACAAAACCTGGTGTCGAGCAGCAGTTACATGCACAGGGCATGCATATTAAAGCCAACAATGCTTACAAATGTAAATACGGGCAGATTGATTAAGAACAACATTATCGCTGGGAATGTAGCACTCGCATGCATCAGCAATGAGGCAAATTGGGGGCAGCCTCAGCCCTGACCACCCATGTTGAGACAGGCTTTTACACTGGCACCTCTTCCTTTTTAAAAAACATTGCAGAAACAAGACCAATTAGATCCCCAAAGTAATTCATCTCTTGTGTATGAAAAAAGCAGACCACAGGGGAGAAGAGAGGGGGTGGGATGGGAGAGAGATGAAGATAGTGCTTGTTAAATCTGAGGTTCCAGATTGAGTTTGGGAACCAGTGAGAAGAATATACCAGCAGGGCATTGTCTAGGATCATGAAAAGTTAACCTATCAAACAGGAGGCAAAGAGGGGAAGTAGAAGAGCTTCATGTATTTTAAACCTCAGGCATCAGTGTTCAAAGTGTTTCCGAGTAAAGTAAGACTGAATGAAATTAACATGGAAGGAAGAAGTCCAACTCTTGAAAGGACACCGGTGTAGGAACAGAAGAGTGTTTCTTCCATGCAAAGATGAATTAATATTCACTACCGTATCTTCCTGGAGTGCGGAACTCGAAACATTAAACAAAATTAGGAAATAATGAATATTAACTTAAATGATCCATGGGATAACATTCAGAGAAAAATTTTGAAGTTAGATCCAAAACTTTTAAGAATTTGAAATGTGATTTATGATATAGTTGCTTTATCTTCAGCAGCTGAAGAAACATGCAAACCTCTATGCTCTTATATGTAGTTGGTGACATCTGGTTGTCCTAACATTCAGTATCAACTCTGTTACCGTTGGGACCTTGGGCAAGTCACAACGTCTCTGAGCATCTGTAAAATTAGGAGATTGGACTACACGAGCTCTGAAATACCTTCCAGCTCTAAATGTATGGTCCTCTCATATAAATGAGTTGAAATGAGAGATACCCCCAACATTTAAAGAGATTATTGAAAACGTACATTGAGCATTTAATAGTATGATAGTATGACCTGAAATCTTGGCAGGCTCATCCAGCATGTGACATCAATCCAATTTAATGGTGCTTCTCAGGTTTTAAAAGCTAATTTTCATTATAACATTCACATTACAGCTTTGTCACGTGTTAATACAAAACTTTCTGCAATGCTGTTTAGTTCCAACACTATTCTGTATTTTATTTATACTGTTTGATCATACTGGCTTTTTAAGAGGTCCTGTTGTAGATACACCTCGTGGAGCAAACAGGGACATACTAACAAGATGTCCTGGTTAAGGCATTCAATTTTAAATTTTCCGGCTGCCCAGCTACTCTTCCTTTTATGATACGAAAACGCCCATGTGGATCTGTGCCCCATCTCATCTTTGAGAGTGTCACTTCTGAAAATCATTCTCACAAGTGAGGTTTCCTTCTCTTCTGGGTCAGGACTATGACTGGGGAAGGAAGAAAGAAAGAAAAACTGTGGATGGGAAGTTCCAAGAGTGTAAATGAGAGGAAGGAAAAGGGAGAAAGAAAAGGAAAGAAAGAACGTAGGTAAGAGGACTAAGAAGCAGATGGGGAAAATGATGAAAGGCAAAGGAAAGAAAGGAGGGATAGGGAGAGAGAGAAGTCAACAGGCAGTTTTTAAACGCTTACTACGTGCTCGCCACTATACAAAGCGCTGGAAATACAAAGAAATGCAAGAACACGAGTTAGGGAAAGATGAAAAAGAGAGAAAGCTATGTAGCATAAGAAGGAAGAGAAGGAAAAGAGAGGAGTGGCACTGAGAAACCCTAGGAAGTGAAGGAAGGCGCCGGATTCTTTCTGCCAGAGCCGCGTGCGCTGGAATCAGCGGGCTTGTCTCTCCACCGGCCGGCAGCCCGTGACATCTTCCAAGACTTGGGGCAGAATTGAATGGAAATGCTTCCTTTCTTTGCTGCTATTGGCCGGTAGTAGTCAAGCCTCGTTGGTATTGGGTAACGTAAAGGGGGAAGAGACCTCCTTTAGGAATGTACTATGGCTTGTCTGGCATGCCTTTCGGCACCGGCAGCGGCGCATAACTGGGGTGGGAGGGGCAGGAGTTTAAAACGGTGCATTCCCCTTTTTCCTCCGACTTCTTAAGCACACAAACGCCTTTGAGCGGGGAGGGAAAAGGAAGGAGGAAGGAAGAGAGTAATGAAAATCCCGACGGACCAGACCCGGCTCGGGGAATCACAAAGCCGGGCAGGCAGCGAGAGCACTCTCCCTTTCCGCTTCTGCCTTGTCACTTGTCTGTCCAGCGGCGTGAGTTCCCTCCACCCCCCTCCGCCGCCTCCTCACGCTTGGACACGCACGCACGCACGCACCCCCGAGCTGTGGTGCTCGTAGATCTGCAGCGGCTCGGGAGGACTGCGGCTGAGCTCCGGGCTCGGTGGTCACGTGGCCTCGCCAAGACTCCACCTCCCCGCTCCCTCGCCCCCCTCCCCCGCTTCATCCCCGCCCCTCCTACTTTCCCTCCATCTGGGTTTCTTTCTTTTCTCTCCTTTCCTTTCTTTCTTCTTTTTTTTTTCAATGAACACACACCGAGTGCACCTTAAAGCAACACTCCCCTATTTCACTGCCTCAATCAACACAACATCCCGCTAGTTTCCTCGCAATGCAGTCAAGTTAAAAAAAAAAAAAAAAGCTAGTGCCCTGCTCTCCACTGCGGGGAGAAATTTCATAACTTGCAAAGCTAAGGGGGAAAACAAAAACAAACACCAAAAATCCCACCCACGTTCTTTAAAAAAAAAAGAAAAAAGCCACCTAGCCAGCCTAGTTTCTGAGACATTTTGTAAGGCAAGCCCCTACCGCTGGCAAATTAACAATGTACGCTTCCAAAGGGGCTATTTATCCCAATGGGAAAGTAAAGCCTAGGATATCTTCGTGACCTTAGCTAAAGCGCCGGGATGGGTTCTTACAGTCAGTGCACAATTTGTTTCGAATGAATTCAACATCAAAGCCTTTATTCCTCCCTACGTCACGCTATTACTAAATATATAAAGGATGCGTACCGCTTTTAAAAAATAAGTTCGCAACTGACTTTAATATGTACATGTGCTTTTAAAGGGGGGTCAAAAAGAAGCAAACTAAGAGGCAGTAACTTTTTTCTCTTTTGAAGAAAACAAGACAATTCAATTTTGCCAAAATTGCAAATGGCTCTCTTTTTAAACTGTGATAATTTCGATTCAAATAAAAACAGCCCGCCCCCGCCCCCCATATACGATTGCTGAGGGTGTCTGTATGCTACAGTATAAATAATTCCTTCCTTGAATACAGTAGGTGTTTAGGGGGAGGGGATTGGGGTAGGCAGGGGATTTGGAGGTTGGTTCTTTTTTAATGTTCTTGTGTTGTATTATTTAACTTTCCGTTTTGTTTATCTTTAATGTATGGCGTTTTTCTCTTGCGAGAGACTGTCTTCCTTTTAGTTAGAAAAGAAAGGGGGGGGGGGGGAATTGGCACACACTACCTCGGTATCCACCACCCTGTCATTATTGGTTCAAGCCTGGGAATTCAAGTCGGACCTCCCAGTATTTGCTACAGCTTGAGGCCAAGGTGCCTCTGAATAGATTTTCTTTTTAAAGAGTTTCTGAAATTGTTTAAGCGCTTTAAAAAATATTACTTTTTTGTACCTCGCGAGGTGTGTGTGTGTGCGTGTGTGTATGTGTGTGTGCGTGCAAAAAAAGCGTCTCATAAAAAGAAGACACTCTTTTGAAAAGAAAAGGAAGGGGGGGGGCATTCCTTAATGGAAGTATTGCATGCAAGAAGGTTGGAGCTCTTTAAGGCTCCCCTTGAAGCTGGGGATGCACACACTAGGGTTGCCTGCCTGGGTGGTCTCTCTACTTTGGTGAGCTGTTGCTAAGCAGCTAATAATAGTCATGTTTGCTGAGTAATTTCTGCCCTCCTCGAGCCAATCACATCGCAGCAATCCTAGCCATCTGACAGCCCCAGGGGCGGGAGCTCCAGCCTTTTTCTCTCTCGCTGGCTCTCTCCCCCTCCACCCCCTCCCCTCCTCCTCCTCTTTCTCCAAATGGAGAGAGTTCTTTTTTTTCTTCTTCCATCTCATCTATTGAATCAAGGAGCTGCTGCTGCTTGCTGCACACACACAGACTGGAGTCCCAAAGTCCCGGGAGTCAGAGATCAGCGCCGCACTGAAACAGAATGGTCCAGCGAGTCCGCGAGGAGCAGAAGCCAGAGCCAGAGTGGAAGGAGCAATCCCAGCAGCAGCCTCCGCCTCCAGCAGCAGCAGCAGCAGCAGCAGCAAGAGCAGGAGCAGCGACTCCCCAGCAGCACTGAGAAGAGCGAAGGAAGCTCGGATTCTGCCGTGCCTTTTTGCTTTCTTCCCGGAGAACCAAGTCGAGAAAAGGAGCTGAGGAAGAAGGTCCCGGCGGTGGGATCTCTGGGGGTTTCCGCACATTTGCCCAAGTAAAAGGGTCTGGCAAAGGGGGCAGACAAGGAGCGAGCGAAGCGGCGGTGGGGATTGTTTGGTGGTGGTGAAGGAGACACCGGGGGGAGGGGGGGCAAGCAGGAAAGAGAGAGGCTCGCCCCCCGTGCGCGCACGCACACACACACACACACACACACACACACGGAGCCCTCTCACCCTCTTCGCGAACTGGATGTGGGAAGCGGCCGCAGCAGAGACCTCCGGATCACCACGAAATGTTGCAATGGAAGGCACAGGTCCTGCCTCTTCTCCAACAGCAGCAGCGGCAGCAGCAGCAGCAGCCCCCGCGGTATGAGGAGGTCTGTCAGCAGCAGCAGCGGCAGCGACCACAGCAGAAGCCGGAGCCACCCTCGGAAAGAAGCGTTCTGCGGAGCCCACTCCCCGGCATCGCCGGCCAGCTCCAGCAGCGCGCCGCGGTGGTGGTGGTGGGGGGGGAACCGAGACAAGCCAGCCCGCCCGATGCGGGAGACGCAGGGGCAGCTCAGTCACCGCGGCGGCGGCGGCGGCGGCGGCAACATGGCCTCAGCTGTTAACATTGCGGAGCCTGAGAGCGGCGGCGGCGGCGGCGGCGGAGGAGGCTGCAGCAGAGACCCCGGTCTGCCTGGGGGGAACGGCAGCAGGAGGCGGAGAAGGACCGGGGGGAGCCGACGTGCCGGGGCACCAGACCTGGAGTATCTGCAGCGGCCGAGCTACTGCGATGCGGCTTTCGCGTTGGAGCAGATTGCTAAGGTGCATTTCTGTCTTTCTTTTCCCTCCTTCTGGACCTCCCCTCGCATCCCTTTCCACCTCCTTTTTCTCTTTGGAAACACCCATCGGCATACACACACTCACCTCCTTTGGATAAAGAGATAGACTAGGGGAACTGAAAAACCCAAACACACCCACCAGCTTTGGAAGGAAAGGGATGTCTAACTTCTGCAGGGGGTGGAAGTGTGTGTGTGTGTGTGTGTGTGTGTGTGTGTGTGTGTAACGTGCTCTCCCTCCCTAGTGTACACTTTCTGGGTCATTCCAATTATTCTCCTGTTAAACCAATCCAGAATAAGATTGAAGGTTTCTACTGGCTTCTCTCCCTCTATCTTTTCTCTAGGTTGGCTTTTCTCTCTCTCCTCTAATGCTGCCACATTTCTTAACATATTTTGGGGGTGGGGGTGGAGGGAGGCGGGGAGAGGAAGGAGGAGGGGGTAGAAATAAAGGTGGTTTCCTTTTTTGGCAGCCCGTTTTGCTTTTGTTAAGCTTTGAGTAAGCGTGAAATCTCAAATCCCTTAAAAATCGCCTTTGAGGAGAGGATATTTTCCCCTTCTCTTCTTTTTGACTGGTTTACCGTGACCCCCAACTCGTAGGAAAAGTGAAAGTTGTAAACAAATTGCCACCTTAAATCTGCGGTGCAGGGCTGACTGAGTCGCCGGGTTCATTGTGTTCGTTACTCTTACTGAAATGTGTGGAATCCAGGAATTCCGTGTAAACATAAAGTAGCGGAGAGAACCCCGGTTACTGATTCTGAAGAAGAAATACCTGAGATAATAAACAACGCCCAGATATTTCCTTTTCCCTAAACGTTATTTTCCTTTCCGAGAGCAGATTTTTAAAAATGCTTCAGCAAGGGAAAGGGGAGGGAAAAAAATCCATGTGGCTGCCCTCTTCTGTTCACAAATATTGTCGTAACTTACAGATGGCTGCTCTGCTTCTTAATTCAGATCACACAGCGTCTCCTAACTCTATGGAAATGAATCACGATTAAGCTATGATCTTGCAGCATTGCCCGCCACGTGGATCTTGCGTTTTACTACAAAGTTGGTGTTGAAGGCTGTGGGAGCTGGGCCGAGGAAATGGCAACAAATCAAATTGTTATCAAATAGCATCCTTCCCCCCCCCCCCCCCCATCCATTTAACTCCAGCATCCTAGAGATAGAGCAAGACCTGGGGGGGAAGGGGGAACCAGGTGTTTATTCTTGTGGTCCTTGTTCTAGCCGGTTGCAATTCTTGTATATTAATTTTCCCTGCCGCCGCCGCCCCCCCCCCATTGTAAATATTCTAGTATGAATGATTTCTTTCCTCCGGACCAACGATCGCTTACACACACACACACACACACACACACACACACACACACACTCACACACACACTCACAGTCACTCACTCATTCACTGCCTCCTTCGCTCCCCCCAGACATCCCCGGACTCCTAGTAGAGTCCCAGAAGGAGGTGCTTAGAGGGACGCTCACTCACAGTCTTGATACAGATTTCACTCAGAAGCCAGGCTTTGATTTATGAATAACTCTCTCATCCCACTCCCACACCCCCACCCCTCTGTCCAAACTCTCACCTTATTCCTTACCACGCTTTCGGGAGGAAACGTCCAACACTAGCTAGTATCCTTGTGGTTGGGTTAACCATTTCATTCACCTCTTACACCGTGGAAATAATTTGCTTATGCATTCGAAATACAGGTTATCCTCCTCTTTCCCACTCTCCAAACAAGACCTCGTCACTTCCCACAAATCCACCCTGGCTCTCCCAAGTCCTACCAAAACGTTGAGTGTGTTTGTGTGTCTTGGGGGGTGAAGGAGAGGCGCACCCCCAAAGCATAAACATCGTTGTACACAGTGCATATGTGTATGTGGTGATTTCGAAGCACTCATTCCTGATATTTCCTTGCATTCCAGGGGAAGGCTACCGGCAGGAAAGCGCCGCTGTGGCTGAGAGCGAAGTTTCAGAGACTATTATTTAAACTGGGTTGTTACATTCAAAAAAACTGCGGCAAGTTTTTGGTTGTGGGCCTCCTTATATTTGGGGCTTTCGCTGTAGGATTAAAGGCAGCTAATCTTGAAACCAACGTGGAAGAGCTTTGGGTAGAAGGTAAGAGAGCCAGCACGTTCTATTGCTTCCTTTTATTTTCATTCAATTGATAAAGATATTTACGAGACTATACCTAAAGGCTTTTTTTGCAGGGGGAATTGTTTATTGTTTAGCAGTTTGGCCGGATGCCAGATAAAACCTACAAAGAGTTTGCTGTAATCTATTCTGGTCCGCAGTGTTTTGCTAGGTGGTGTGGGAGATTGTGTGGAGAGCAAAGGGTGGGGGTGAAGAGGGGGAGAGGAGGCTTGCAGCTCCTTGGGATAAACCATTTTTAGGGGGGAAGTATCTTGGGAATGATTTAGGTGTTGAGTCTTCTCTTTCAAATCGGGACAGACTTTAATGAAAAAAGCTCTTTTTTCTTTTATGCTACATTCATCTCCATAGATCTTCCTTTTCCTTTCCTCTTCCAAAAAAGACATAAGAGTGGGGGAAGGAAGACCACCCCTCCGCCATTTTGGAAGTGTGTGTGTCCCCAGCGGCGGAGGCTGCCGCTGCCGCTGGAGCTGCTGGAGGAGGGAGAACGTGATGAGCGCAGGCCTGCAGAGGCTGCGTGTGTGGTCCTGGTTTTGGACAGCTTTCAACTCTGGGGGAAAAAAACATTTGTCTCAAGGTTAAAAAAGAGAGAGAGAGGGAAAAAAGTAAAGCACAGAGCTGGAACGCATGTTTGCAAAGTAGATTAATGTTTCCTCACGGGTGGGGGCTTATTTAATGGAATTATATTGGAGAAAGTTGCGTTTTGTAGGGAGAAAGGAAGCAAATGTGTTTTAAGGAAGCATGTTTAGAGGATGAGCCACCCAAGCTCTCGGAGGAGTTCTACCAGTCTTATAGCCACATTCCACAATTTGGGAGTTTCCCTGTGAGGCTTCTTTTTAAGCCAGCTGTAAATCCTCAATAGACACATTGATGGAGACTGAAACATTTTACGTTCTTTTATTGATACTGTTGAGGTAACACATGGTTGCTTTTGCCTTGCTGCGAACACTTTCTGTTATTTGAAAGCTTTGTAATTAATAGTTACTTTTGGCCAGGTCTTCAACTAACAAAGGGAAATTTAGGCAATTTGCCATATTTTTCAGGCATACACATATATACACAAAGCCTTTCTTCATAAATACCTCAGTAAGTGAGGCAAAGCTGGATTTACAGAAATGATCTGGATACTTGTTTCAGTTATCCTTTTCAAAATGCCAGTGTGGACTTGACTTGAGAGATTTTTGCTGCCAGTTTGTCTTTTTAAAGGGCTATTTTTGCTTTGACCTAGAATGATGGTGTGTGTGTGGTATGTGTGTGGCAAAGTGAAATACTCCAGACAATTAAGTAGACAATTATGAGGTAATGTAGATGATTTAAAAAAAAACAATTTTACATCAAATCTCCCAATTACCAATAAAAAATTATTTGGATCAAAGCCAGCAAAAATTATCCAGATATCATTTCATTTGTGCATTTAGTTTAGGCATTTAGTCAAAAGTCTCTGAGAATGCTAAAGTATGTTGATAAGAGGATTTATAGACAGGGAGGGACTTGAGAGACCATGTAGTCTGATTCTTTAATGATAGTTGAAGAAACCATAAAGGTTAGATCAAATATCCAAAGTCACACAATGAGTCAGGATCAAATCAGTGCCAATATTGAATGCATGATATACTAGGCACTGTAAAAGATTAGAATTAGAGATACGGGCCATACCCTCAATCTAGTTGAAAAACAAATTAGTATACATGAAATAATTAGAAAATAATCAAGTGCTAAAACATATGGTATTGAATAATAATAATTGCTTATATTTCTAGAGAGGTTCACAAAAAGTACTTACATGAACTATAATATCTCATTTGACCCTCAGTGCTGTTAGGGGCAGCTAGGTGGCGCAGGCAGCAGAGCACCAGCCCTGGAGTCAGGAGGACCTGAATTCAAATGCAGCCTCAGACACTTGATACACTTAATAGCTGTGTGACCTTGGGCAAGTCACTTAACCCCAATGGCCCTGCCCTTCCCCCCCCCCTTAAAAAATGGCATGTGTATTAAAAAAACAAGATCAGTGCTATTACCATCCCCATTCTACAGATAAGGAAATTGAGTTTCCTTACTTGAGAATGCAAGCTTCTTTCTAATAGGGCTTATTTTGTTCTTTACTTTTGTTTGCACAGCGTCTGACACATTAAAGGCTTTTAATAAATATTGATTGATTGAGGCTAAGTAAGCTGATTCAAAAAATTTAAACATTTACTTATTACCATAGTGCGCTGCATTATGTTAGAAGCTAGAAGATACAAAATTTAGGTAAGATGTGGCCCTTCCTATCATGGAGACTATAATAAAGTGGTTCCTGAATTTTTTTGTTCCTTGAACCCCTTTCAACCAAGAAAAATGTGTTTTGAACCCTATGGTAATTTAATTTACTACTCTTTCTTCAATTATTTAAGGCACTGTTAAAGAATTTCAGTGCCACTGGTTTAGTAGAACGATGTAATAGTTTAGGAAGGCTTGATGAAAAAGGGGGGACTTGTGCTGGAACTTAAAGGATGGACTATATTCCCACAGGTAGAGAGACAGAGTGCTTTGTAGGCATGGGAAATAGCATGAGCAAAAGCAGAGAAGCAGGAAGCAATGTTGCCTGTGTGGAAAATGGTGTGGATGACAGTGTAAGTTCTTACTGAAGTACATGCTGAATGTTGGAAGGTAGAGAAAAATCAGCTTGCATAGGTATGGTAGGGATAAGATTATGAGAGGCTTAAAAAAGTGAAAGAAGAGTTTGAATTTGTACTTAAGTATTAGGCAGTTATTATAGATTCATAATCAGAGGAGAGGTGGTCAGAAATGTATTGAGTTATAGTTATCACCTAATATATGCAGCAGTATTATTTTAGTAGACACCCAACATAATTATGCCATCTGTAATATCATAGAGGCATACAGGTTTAGTAGATAGAAAGCTGGCTTTGGAGCCTAGAAGATTTGGGTTCAAATTTGGCTTCACAATGAGCTCTGTGACTTTGGTCAAGTTATTAACCATTCAGTGCTCTGAGCAACTCTCTAAGATTGTAAGTTTTCTTATACTATAAATATAAGAGAAGGATTTGACCTGTAGCAATAGGAGTTTCTTCCTCTGGGAGTTCATTATGTCAATGAAATCACAGATCCAGCCAAGTTCTAGTTCACTGTGTTACAGAATTATAGATGTAGAGCAAGAAGAAGCCATCTAGTCCAACTCTTTCATTTTCCTGATGAAGGAATGAGGCCCATAGAGGTTAAGTGACTTAACCAAGGTTATACAGATAATAAATAAAATAGTCCTTAGTTGAACCTAATTCTTCTGCTTCTAAATCCAGTTCTGTTGGGTATCTCCAATAGGATGGCCTACTGGCACTTCATTATGAGTCTTGACTGACTTCATTATATTGCTACACTAAATTTGAACTTCCTTCTAACCTTACTAGTTCTGTTGATGGAATTACCATTCATCTACTATGTCATGCTCAAAACCTTTGACTCTTTGACTATCTTTGACTCTTCCCTCTCCCTCACGTCTCATATCCAAACAGTCTCATCATTTCAACCTCCAAAACATCTTTTGAATGTGAATTTTCCTTTCTCTTCCCAGCTGCAGCTACCACTATAATATAGGCCTTCAATATTCCATATCTGAAGGAACTGTTGCATTATCAATCTTTCATCTTGCCTCTACTTTCCATTTAAGAATCTTCAGTGACTCTCCATCACCTTCTTAAGTTGAATTCACTCTCCTTTCTGTGATATTCAAGGCTTCCCATAACCTGACAACACTCTTACCTTTCCATTATTATTTCAAATTATTCCACTGGATAATAACCAAATTTCAGCCACCCTGGACAACTCCCTGCCTCCTATGCCCTGCACTCAAACCTCTGCGTTCATAGTCAAGCTATTCTGTTTGCCTAGGATGCCTTCCTTCCTTTTTTTGTCTATTGGATTCCTACTCTTTCTTTAAAGGCCAGCTCAAATGTCATCCTTAACTGGTGTCTTCCTGGTTGGTAAAGGCCTTCCCCCACAGACCTCATACATCGTTTTGTTCTGTCAGACTCTAATACACTTATTGTATAATATCATGAATTGTGTGTCTTTATTCTCCTCCTTTATTGGAAGCTCCTGGGAGGTAGAGGCATGTCTTATCTAAACTTTGTATCTTCTCCAGGGTCCATGTCTTCTTCACCCAGGAGGTGTTTAATAAATGTCAGCCAGTCAATAATTATTTATTAAACACTTACTAATTGCCTGGTACTGTGCTAAGCACTTGTAATACAAAAAGAAGAAAAAGACAATCTCTGCCCTTAAGCAGTCTGATGGAGGGAGGAAAACAAGCAAATAAATATGTACAAACAATCTATATATAAGAGAAATAGAAAATAATTGAAAGAAGTAAAGCGCTAGAATGAGGTTGGAAAGACATCTTCCGGAAGTTGGGACTTAAAGGAACCCAGGAAAGGCAGTAGGCAGAGATGAAGAGTGAGATCATTCCAGGCATAAGGGAAGAGACAGAGAAAATGCCTGGAGCAGAGAAATGGAGTATTGTATTTATGGAACAGTCAGAAAGCCAGTGTCACTGGATTGAAGAATACATGTCCAAGACTAAGGTGTAAGAATACTAGTAGGAGGGGGCTAAATTATTTATGAAGGACTTTGAAGACCAACAAAGCATTTTGTATTTGATCCCAGAGACTAGGGAGCCACTAGAGTTTATTGAGTAGGAAGAATAACATGATCGGACCTGTTTTTTAGGAAAACCACTTTGATGTCTGAACGGAGGTTGGATTGAGTAGGGAGAGACTCTCAACAGGAAGACTTCATCAGGCTATTTCAGTAGTACAAGTGTGAACCTGAACTAGGGTGGTGGCAATCAGAGAAGAAAAGGGGGCGTGTTTGGGAGATGCTGCAAAGGTGAAATTGGTGGGCCTCAGCAACAGATTGAATATGGAGAGAAGGGATGAGAAATAGCAAAGAGTCAAGGATGACATCGAGGTTGTGAACCTTGAGAGACTGGGAAGATGATGATATCCTAGATAGAGGAGTTGGGGGAGGGAGGGTTTTTAAGGGGAAAGATAATGATTTTAGTTTTGGATCTTGGGTTTATTATTTCTACTAGACAGTTTGAGATGCTTGAAAAGCAGGTGGAGATGCAAGTCTGGAGATCAGGGGAGAGAGTGTACGGCTAAATATTTTTTTTTTGTTTTTGTGATGTGAAAATGCATATGCTTATGAAATATATTTGGGAGAAGCAGAAGTAAGAAAGGGTTAGACAAGAATTTTCTCTAGGCCCAAGACCAGCTCCCAAATAAGAGTTTGGTTGGAGTACAAACCATTTTCTTACCATTTAGTACTGATATAAATAACTTTTCATCCCTTTTCTTAAAAATTTTTATAATAAATTTCAGAGCTAAGAAGGATCTAGAGGTCACCATAGCCAACGCTGTCATTTTTGCAGTTGAGGAAACTGAAGAGGCAATTTGCCCAAAGCCACACAGATAATAAGTGGCAGAGCCAGAGTACAGTGTTCTTTCTACCACATCATGCTGCCTCTCAAGTGCTTCCTTGGAAAGGAGTGCTCCTCTTAGATGTTTCATTTAAAAGAACTGTGCTTCCTAGCTTTGTCTTTATCTTCTCTTCATTAATTCCTGTTGTTTCTTATCAGTACTTTGCTGATAACAGTTGTCTACAATGTTATTACACGTTCATACTGCAGTAGTCACTAGCTAATGGCTCAAGGTGTCCTAGATCATTAATGAAAACTTTTTTAGCAGAGAGTATAGCATCTAGGAATATCCCCTCCATACGCTTCCCTCAGCTCACCTTGATGCTTGCTAACAAGAACTTTCTCACTACATGTTGCTGTAACAGGCACAAAAATGGTTTACTTAAGTCATTAATGGCCTCTCCAGTGCCTTGACCTCTTTGTTTTGACTTTTATGAGTTCATAGAATCATAGCTTTAGAACCAGAAGGGATCTTAGAGATCATCTCATTCAATCCCCTCATTTTGTGGATAAGGAAACCAAATCTCAGAGAAATTAAGTGACTTATCCAAGATTACAAAGTTAGCAAGGTTGAGACTTCAACATCATTTCTTCAAACTCCAATTCCAGAACTTTCCCCCATGCCATGTTATTGTTCATTTAGAAGAAGCAGTGATTTAATAAGTACGTGGAAGCCCAACTAAATGGATTTCAGAATATTTCACGACTGATTCATTCACAATATATTCCTGACTATACAGAAAAAGATCTAGTTTCCTGGTATAGTGAGTTTATTCCTGTAAGAAATTAGTATAAACATTTAGATCCAGAAATAAGAATTTCCTGTTTTCCTAATTAAAATGAAAAGGCAGGGTCCAAGGTTAAATTTACATGGAAAATGCCCCCGTTTTTTTTCCAGGACTGTCAGTGAAGAAGTTTGGTTAAATTGGATGTGTTCTCAGAGATTGTTGCTGGTCATGAACATGGGTACTATGCAGATCATCTGTATGAAAGTGGTTGCATTTTTCAGTGGTTAAACAACAGCAGAATATAGAGTAAAAGACTGGGGTGGGGAGAGAGATGTTATGATACAGTTTGCAGAATACTGTTTTACCTGTGCTTAAGATGACAAAAAAAATGATAATAAAATACTTTATTTGTATGTTATGCATGCTTTGATCTGGTGTGCATACCAATTTTATCCTTGTGTCTTCCAGATTAAATTTTTTTTAAAAATACAGGTGGTAAACTAAAGGGATCCAATTGCTAGATTGGGTATTTTATTCCACCTTTAAGATTTGTTTTCTATATTGGGAAGACTTCGTTTTGTAAAGACAATTTGAATATGTGAACTACAATCTGCACACCAACATGGGCAAGATAAAAAGATCACTGAAGATAAATTTTTATGACATCTTGCTAAAACATTTAGTAATTATTGCCTATTAAACTCTCAATATATATACTAGAGTCTGTTGTGCGCAAGTGAATTCTAAACACAGTATCCAATTCATATCCCAAAGGAATGCCTGTGACATCCTGACAAGTGTTCATCCTGCCTCTACTTGAAGATTTCCAGTGGGGGAGGGGAACCCAGCAACTACTGAGACAGCACATTCTCCTCTTAGATAGCTGTAATTGTTAAGAAGTTTTCCGGTATTATAAAGCTTAAATTTACTCCCTTCCAACTCCTACACGCTGTCCTTGGTTCTTCCCTCTGGGCCCAGATAAGTCTAATCTAATCCTTCTGTTTAACCACTCAAATAACTGAAGACAGTTGTCATGTCCTCCTTGAGTCTTCTCCAGACTAAACATTCCAGAAATCTTCAGCCAATCCTCAGATGACCAGAACTCAGGGCCCTTGACCATCCTGGATGGTCTGTCTGCTTTCCAGTTTATCAAGCTCCTTCTTAAACTGTGGCACTCAGAACTGAACGCAATATTCCAGATGTTGTCAAACCAAGGCAGAGTGCAGAGAGACTGTCACCACCTCTTTGTTCCTAGAGTCTTTACCTCGAGCCCAAAATCATGTTAGCTTTTTTTGGCTGCTATATCACATGGCTGATTCATTGAGCTTGCTGTCCACTAAAACCTCTAGTTTGGGGTTGTTTTTTTTCCAGGCAAAGTGCTCTCTAATCATACTTCTCCCACCCTGTATTGGTGAAGTTGATTTTTTGAATCCAAGTCTAAGACTTTTCATTTGCACAGTTAACTTACATCATTATGCACAGTGTAAAAATATACTGAAGCATTATAATTTGATAGAGGCATGCTTTCTAGGAATTACAAATTCAAAGTAACTCAAATTTTGAGAATTAAATTTAAGGAAGTTTGATAGCTTTCAAGATAATATGGCTGGATATAGTATATACTATAAACTGTTACAGTTAACAGATATGCCAGTTTTACGGGGGGGAAGTGTAGTGAACAAGGATTTGAGGTGGCACGAAACAAGGAGGGAACAGATAAAGTTTTCTAGCAAAAAAGATTTCCAAGAGCTCTTCATTTTTATCTTTTTTCTTTGCTTGCCCCATAGACCTTTATTTGCACCAAGTTATTTGGCCTTTTGTACACTTACTGGTACCAGAATGTCTTTGTCCTAAATCTTATTCTTTTGGGAAGAAGAAAGTGTTTTATTTTTAATCCACCTTAATTTTGCTTTTGGTATCTCTTTTGCCTTTTGAAGTTTTTTTTTCTTTCTGTCACACTGCCCTTAATCACTAACTCCCATTCCATCAGAGGAAAACCTCTAAAAGGCTTTCCAATCAGGGTATTTAGTGACTGTTTAGTATTTAGATTCTCACCATTTTGTATAGTACTTTTCTCATTCACCTCCAAGATAGCAGCTGGAAATGAATTTATACCAGGTCTTCTGACTCCAGGTCATCTGATTCCAAGTCCAGTGTTCTTTTTTTAAAAAAAACTAGTATGTATTGCCTCTATTGAAAAACAAGTCAGCAAATCTAAGTAGGTAAAGTGTTGTGCTGTCTGAGTTGCAAAGTTTAGAAAAAATAGCCCTGGCCTCATGGAACCTCAGAGTCCAGAAGAGGGATACAAGTAACTATCATACAGAATGATACTGAATGTATAAGGCTAAGAAATGTGAAAACAGTCCCTACTGACTGAGGCATCAAGGAAGCATCCTAGAGGAAGAAAGGTTTGAGTGGGATTTTAAAGGAGTAGGAAGATCAACAGGTGGAGGGAAAGAGGAAAAGGTACTCTAGGGCTAGGGGGAAAATAATTGAACAGAGGTATGGAGACAGGGGAGGCATAGTGAATTGAACAATTTTCCTGGACTATTGAAGGGAGTAAATTGAAAAACGGCTGTGAAGTTAGTGTATCAACAGACTGTGGGGGGAACGAAACTTTGAAAGATGGACAGAGGGAGCCATTTAAAGGTTCTGATCAGAAGAATGACAAAATAGAAGTAAGAAGTAATGACTTCCATTTCTGAGGAAGAATAGTATGACAGTTCTTTTTACCTGTGCTTTTTTTTTATCCTTTGGGGACTTGGCCTATGATGTCATCTATGTTGGGAAACTCCTAGTGAGAAAATTCCTTTTATCTATGTAGATCTGCAGCTGCTTTGTAATTTATGGTATTAAGATGTTGCCTGAGGGGCAAAGAGTTTAAATGACCTGCCCAGTGTAACAAGGAATCCAGACCTTCCTGACCTCAAGGCCAGTACTCTAAACTCTATTCCTGGCCTGCAGCCAAAATTTCTTTTACTAGTTTGCTATATTGTGTTATTATACTATGCTTATTCTTAGTATCTACCCAAATAGTTCTTCTGGTTAAGGGGATGTAGTATAACTGGAAGCAAGAATCACAGTCCATCCCCTTTGGGTAAGATCACATGAATAGAAGAGTAACTTACATGGAGGGAACATGACAGTGAAAAGAAACCTAGATGTGGAGTCATCCTACCTGGGTCCGAATTATGGCTCCTCTCCTCAGGACCTATTACCAGCCAAATCATTGAACTTCTCTGGGCTTGAGTTTGAGCATCTAGAAATTGAGGTAGTTGGATTGGATGTCCTCAGAAGTTTTCTTCTAACTCTTAAGTCTAGGAGCTTATGTAATCATTATTCAAGCTGGAGCTTCATTATCATGTGGATGATATTTGCGTTAATGGAACAGCTTTCTTGTTCAAGTGAAACCTGGCATTATTCTGTTAGAAATGCATGCAGTTTTTTTTGTTTTAATTCGACATCTTTTGGCTCTAGATCAGAGCCGAGGAGGGGAGGTTGCCAGAGTGTGTGTGGCCTAACCAGATTAATGTAATTGGGAAACATTTAACAAAATAAATAAAATGCAATAAAATATAGATAACATTACATTTTAAAACTGAGTTAATATATGACCTGCAGGGATCCTTCCATATGGATTAGTGGCCCACATTCTATTTGAATTGGACCGCATTGCTCATGGGTTTTGAGCAGAGAAGCACCTAACAGGCTATTTGATCTAAGCTCACCATTTGAATGCTGAGGAAACCGAGACCCAGAAAAGCTAAGTAACTTATGGGAGATCACACAGGTGTAGTAAATGGCAGAACCAACCAGGACTCAAGTTCAAAGGGGGCACCTCAAGGTAGAGGTCCTCTCTTGGAAGATGTAACAGCCTCTGTTTTCTCTCATAGCTGAAGCTGGAGAGCCATAGGTAATATGGAAACTCTAGCAAGAACATCAGCTACCTTTCTTGCTTTGTAAGATCCATAGATCCAGTAACATTTTTTGAAATAGTCTATTGTCTTTCTTTTTTTTTTTTGTAGCACTATATTTTGCTTGCTGAAATTATACTTCTGTTTTCCTTCTTTTAAAAGCTTTTACAGGTCAGTGATAGTCTCAGGCTAGGACAGATGTTTGCATTTTGAAACCTTCCTCTCTAAGGGCACCCTTACAAAAGAAGAAATTAATGAATAAGTGGACATCTGAGCCAAAATACATTGTCAGATAAGGCAGTATGGAGTCAGCTCTAAATCTCTTTTACTACCTTCTGGGGTAGCGTTATTCTGTCTTTTCATGTCGACTCTTTGTGACCCCATTTGGGGTTTTCTTGGCAGAGATACTGGAGTGGTTTGCCATTTCCTTCTCCAGCTTATTTTACAGATGAGGAAACTGAGGCAAACAAGGTTAAGTGACTTGCCCAGGGTCACACGCTAGTGTCTGAGGCTACATTTGAACTCAGGTCTTCCTGACTCCAGACCCAGCTTTCTATCCACTACACCACCTAACTGCCCCAAAGTAGTAAAATTCATCTATTCTGTGAATGCAATGTATAAGAAAATCTTTCAATGTGTCTTAGACTGTCAGTATTGTTGCATTTCATAAGCATCCATTTGAAATGTAACCACTTCCCAGTGCCTGTCCTCCCCTCAGTTAAAAAAAGAGATAAAGTAATTATTTATTTGCATTTATTAGATTAAAATAGTACCTTTTCAGTAATACTTCAGTCTCATTGAAAATATTGTTGGGGTTAGAGTAGTTGAAAGGAATCCCCTCCAACTCTCCCCCCCCCTTTAAATGCAAGTCAGTCTCATGTCAGTTCCAAAGAGTGTAGCTGACACTTTGAGCTGTAGTATTTTCACGTTGCCATTCTCAAGAATTCCCTTCAACAAGTTTAAAAGCTAGTACATGCAACTGGTTGTTTCAGTTATACATCACTCTGCTTGGAGGCTCCAAAATATGACAGCTTCCAGATGTATGAATCGACTGATCCGTTTGTTTAGATTATACTCCACAGCTGATGCCTAGATTAATGCTGGCTGGAGAAAGCTATGGGAGATTTGTTTCTACAATGCTATGTTTATATTTCATTTGGATTTCTCCTTCAAAGCTGACCTCCCTGTGACCTCCTGGAGAGCTGTCCACTAGGGTACTAGTTGTAACTTGTCTGCTATTGTTTTATCTAAGGGGGTTGTTAACAATTCAGCAGCCAAGGAGTTGCTTATATGTATGGCTTCTATTTATTCCATGACAGCTATTTGCCACAATTTTGTCTTATTCCATAACAGTTCTAAAGCCTTCAGATTCTTCTAGGTATTCTAGGTATCGCTTATACCTGGAGTTACAAAAGTACATCTATGAAATGATGCCAAAGAAAATTTTAACATTTGCTTACATTTTTAGTAATTTTTGTATTCATTAGAATGACACAGATTTGAATAATTTAATAAAGCATTTTGGTTATCTTTATCTGCTATATTTTACACTTTTCAAAGCCCCAAGTCCTACCTACTTGTCTTTTCTGTATTTATATCAAAGTTCAGTGACATTATATGTTCAAAGGGTAGGTTCTCTAAGAAGATGATCTATACATACATAGATACACATACAACACATATGTGCACACATGTGTGTATATGTGCACATAGGCATTTGTACATAAATATGTTTTGAAAATGCAAAGGTAACCAATTAGTTAATACATTTCAAAATAGTTATCAGGTCTTTTGTGTTATTCTTCTTGGATTTTACGGAATTGTTTCTTTCCCTCTTCCTCTTAGTCTTAAATAATACTGTTCTGTTTCCCATTCCATGAATTTCTGTGTTGCTTAATGGCAAATTGGAAATGGTAGCAAATGTATTTAATTGTAAACTGACAGGAGGATATTAGAAAGTTTTTTGTTCTCTCAGTAACATTGGGAGAATTTAGATGTAGGACTTCCATTTGCATCCATGAGGGTCATGTCATTGGAAGAAGAGGTTCAAAAGACCATACTCTTTGACAGGATCTTATCAGTAGAACATGTGTTGCCCTTACCAAAGATTCTGGTCATTGTTTAATGGATTTTTGAGGTAACTGTAAAATCAATTGATAAGCTCTTTCAGCCTAATTTAAACCACCCAAAAGAATGAGAAGTGTTGGGCCCCCTCTGTTCATTGTGGTGTATGAAATATGGAACAGTTCAATCATATTGTATTTCTTAGATGGTAACAAATATAAACCAGGGTATTTAGAAAAAGGAATCCCTACTACAGTTCCTACATGGAAAGAACTCTGATTGAAGCCAATGAGAGCCAGTGAGAGCCAATGCCTGGGTGAGGGTTGCAGCATAGAGATTTCCTTATCCAAGTTTTGGCTTCTTCCTACATAGCCATATATAGCTCATCTGCATGTCAAGTCTTTGTTGGCTTCTTAGAGAGCTCAGTGAAGGAACTACATAGCCTAGCTAAGGAGTAGAAAGTGAAAAGAATTTAGCCATTCAGGACCATTAACAATGGGAAAGTTCCCTAACTAAACAGATGTCATTAGAGCCCTCAAAACTGAAACACTTTTACTTACTTTTTGTTATAGTACTGTTTTAGTGGTTATTTTATGTTTTTACAATTCAAATTGTCACCCTACCCTTCCCCTATCCATTCTAGGTTTTTTGTACTCAAGGAATTTTAGACCTGGAAGAGAGTCTCACCCGAACTTTTCCTTTTACACATTTTGAAAGAAGCTCACAAGGGCGAATTGGTGTGCACAAGTTTTCCAGAAAGAATCAATATTTCATAAAAATGGAATTTATCTTTTGAAAACAATAATTATTGGAGAAGTTTTTGGAATGGTGAAGGGAACAAGAGGGAGAAAAATGTTTGCCTCGTCTAATTATGGTTTTCCTATGTTGGATTCAAAATGTACTTAGAAAACAAAAAACCTTTGTATTACGTTGGTGGTGGTCAATCAGGTATCTAGTAACTAATAGACACATCAGTGAATGACAAGTTTGTCATTAGAACCATTTAAAATAATGTGGAAATCTTATTTCTAATCACAAAACACAAATATATACTTGACCCAATAGTGCATTGCATGTCAATGACCCTGTTTACTCAAACATATTTAAGGGTGCTGAATATAATTCTGGCTTATGTAAGGAAAGCTGGTGAGAATTTCCCCCTACCACAGTATAACATTTATATGCTTATTAAGGTAAGTTAAAATAAACAATAGTTTTTTTTCCTTATTTAGCAACCAGGGTTTTCAGTTATTGATTAAACATGCACAAAAGTAAGTAAAAACGAGCCTTATTAAGTCAATGCGTATGATTTTTTTTCCCCTTAAATCATTGCTTAAGGGCTTCTGGCCCCTAGCTTAGGAATCC